>NC_056741.1:346747462-346937822 GCF_019279795.1 Protopterus annectens | reverse complement strand
TCATGAATATGCAGAGCATGCTGAAATCACTCTGTTTAACTGCAGCCTCCGTGTAAGAGTTATAACTCTTACACGGAGGCTTCGTGAATCCTGGGGTAAGTTAAATATTTCCTGTAGGATTTCTATGTCTCAGATAAACTAAAAACTCTACAGATAACTTTGTGCTTTAAATATATATGGAAAGAAGAACAGTGATTATTTAGTTAGTGAGTTAGTTTAGTTTAGTTTAGTTTAGTTTAGTTTGTTAACCAGAGTACAGTACTTATCCATATGGATCTTTTTCAGGTTAAGCCTCAACAGAAGTGCAAAAAAATACTGAAAGTGCTCCTAGATGTAAATGGTGATTTAAGCATGCCACCAGAAAAATGCCAGCAAAACATTTAAAATGTTTAACTGTGTTACTTGTATTTCCTGAGTTCCTTTGTAAAAGCCCCACTGTAACCTTCAGAAGCAGTTCAAAATAAAATATCGTTAGACCATCAGACATCCATGAAGTCAGAAACCTGATGAAAATGAAACTTTAACTAAGCTGAAGCATAAGATAAAGGGGGTTTCCAAATGTAAGAAGGCCAGGCATTCCAGGAAGTAATGAATGCACAAGCTAAAATAAACTGCAGTTTCTCAATATAAACATCATATAGCAATTAAGGAAATGAATCCATGGCTCTGTTGGCATTGAAACAGGGCAGTTGCAAATTATTTGCACTACAATTTTTTTTAAAATAGGACAGCATATATTTTAACTGTGCCTGATTTACCTCATATTCTGCCCTGTTCCTTGTAAAATATTTCATTTTCTGATGAAGTTCTGAAAGTCACATCCAGCCTGTAGTGCCAAACATTAGAATTTCCTCCTTCTTACTGTCCAGAAACTGCATAATTTTGTAACCTTGTTGTTCTAGTGCCTTTCTAATTAAATAAGAGTAATATTTAAAATTTGGCCTTGATTTTCAGCCTTTTTTCCACCTGTTATTTAGACTTTGCCCCTAATTCTTAAGTAAAGAAGCTGAGAGCTATGCTGGCAGTGTGTAACTGACTCTATTATGATGTACACTGTAGATTTCTGTCATGACATGCTGCTCCAAAACTCCTGATCAGATGGAAAATCCAGGGAAAATAAAAGGTGGGAAAGGGAATAACAGTAAAACAAAAAAGGAAAATAGTCAAAGTACACAGAAAGATATCCTGTCAAAATAACCTACAGATGCAATATGCAATACTAAGGATCCCACAATAATTAGGTAGATATCCTGTTTAGTGATGTGCCTTGTCTCATCAATGATGTATCTCATGGATAAAGCCATAAATAGGGCTGGGTGAAGGTGAAGGCTGTTTCATGTAAAAACTGCAAAGGGGGCATGAATAACACCAGAGAAAGGTAATGATTTGTTTCTGCAAGTCAGTGATGCAATTGCCAGATAAGAGTGCCCATCTGTTTTTGTAACTGCAAGTTATTCCAGTCTCCATTGAGATCATGGCTGCTCAAAATATTAAGCAATTTTTTTTTGCTTCCTCAACTATGGTTTTGGGGTGGGGGATCGGACAATTGTCTAAATAGATAACCTTGTGGCCAGCATATTCTCTTAAGAACGTAATGTTATGTCAAATTACAATTAGCTGCTATAGAAAGTGACTTGTGAAGATGTTGCAGTCTCCCACTAAAATGATTTTATCAGACAGACCTTTCATTAAAGTCTGGTAATATTTCTCTGATCTACTACATGAGTTTATTTACCAAATGCCTGCTACTTCAGCTGCTGAAAGTCAAGGCAGCTAAAACCATTTATCAGTAAGGAACCTACTCCTCCCATGCCATGTGTCTGCATACCAACAGAGAGGCAAAACTATACAAGGAAGGTCAGAGACAAAGATACCAGAGATTAATTCTGCTTCTTGGCTTTTATAGCAGATATAAGAGTTCAGAAGTCACAACTCTAAATGTTCTGAGTGAGTTCACTATTCCTAAAATAAGTATCCATGTTTTTAATTAAATGCTCACTTCTCAAGATGGCAAAGGAATTTTATGTAAAATGCAACTTCTTGGTTTGTTATGCAAACAGAAACATCATTGATTGCATGTAATTACAAACCAGTGTGAGTTATCAATTGCATTCAATGTAAATGGCTCTATGACAGTAAGCTGAATGGCAAGTGACCAAATGCCATTTGAATGAAAATTAAAAAAATTTGCCAAATACAAAATTTAGAAAACAATGTTTATTTATTGGGGGGAAATTACCTTGCACACTCACCCCCTGCTAGTATCCAATTTACCACTGAAGGCAGCTCAGCCTTTTCATAAAAGTCTTCTCTTAATTAAAGGTTACATCCTCAGACTGAGAATATATTCGTGGGTTGATGTTGGGGGTACATCACCCTAAAAGGAAGTACAAGGAGCTTATACCACTGCAAAAAAAAAAAAAATTTCACCCTGATTTTGGTCAAATGATTTATGACAAAGATGACATCATTGATCTGACTGGAGATTATATATGTTTATGGGATGAACCTGAAAATCTTCAGCAGAAACAGTGGGGTCTATATCAGAACATCGAAGTTTTAAAACTTCGAATGTTCTAATATCAACCCGTTTTGAGCAAATGCTAAAAATAGCAAAGGTGCAGAACACTGAATTCTTTTCTGGGGAAAGAATTTGGTTGGTTGGTTCTGTGGTTTCACTATTTTCAGCGCTGTGGTGGAAATTTACGGGTCGGGTTCAGGTAAGTGTGCGATTGTGTGGTTGTTAGGATTAGGGCACAGGTTAGGTGAGTTAGGGTTAGGGGCAGGTTAAGTGAGTTATGGTTAGGGCGCGGGTTAGGTGAATTAGGGTTAGGGGTGGGTTAAGTGAGTTAGGGTTAGGGCACGGGTTAGGTGAGTGTGCAATAGTGACGGACCTTAGGGTTAGGGTTTGGGTTAAGGTAAGTGGATATATAGTAGTGTATGTATAGTTTAGTGTAGGGTTAGTTGTAGGATTATAAGTGTATGTATGTGTATTGATGTTTTTTAGGTGTGCTTGTGTTGTGTGTATGTGTTTCGGAACAGCAAATTTTTTCCCAAGGAAAACATTCGCTGTTCTGAATGTTCGATATTATGTGGTTCAGATATTTTAGGTTTGATTAAATAGCGTTCGTTATTTTCATCTTTCGATAAAGTGATATAAACACAAAACAGTGTGCTACCCTGGTCTACAAATACAAATAGACAGATAGATAGATAGATAGATAGATAGATAGATAGATAGATAGATAGATAGATATGGTTTAAGCACTTGGGCTTGAGGCCAGTTATTTTACATTAAGAGGGTTCGTGTTCTGCACTCTTGTGGGAGGAGAGGCTGGACTCTGTCCTTCTGAGCTGGGAATTTCTGATATTTGAACTGCTCTTACTGAAATTATTCAGTTGTATTTATTACTGCTGGTTTAGGAGTTTGTGGCCTGCACTGTGGTGACAGGACAGCTGATTGAAGTCAGTGTTATTTCTTCTAGTGTATTAGTTTTTGGTTTAAGCACTTGGGCTGGCCTTTTAGCACTTCTGTGGATCCTACTGTACTTATTTCCTTGTTAATTATATAAGTCAGCTCTAAAAATTAAAAATTATAAAGGAATTCCCAATACTATTCTAGCTTGTCCAGAGGTCAGTTGTCAATCTCCTTTCTGGTCCAGCTGGTGAATAATCTTGAGGCAATGTTACAACTGCCTCATGTATTCCAACACATGTGAGAGATGCAACCATAAACCAGTCAGGAGGAGAAGGAAACCACACTCACTACAATTCCAGTCTCACATCAAACCAAACACATAAACACACAAAAACATACTCTGAGGCTCTAAATAAAATCTGCCTAAGCAGCAGAGACCTTCACAAAGCCAGTGTGGCTAAACAACACACCTGATACACTTGTAATAGGTGACTCTATCATCAGGCACACAGGCTGAACAAGGAGAAGGTCACGGTGAGCTGCCTGTCGGGCGCTAGGATCCGCCACATAACACAAGCACTCAGGTCACTCCAAGGCAAGTACAAATATGACTCAGTCATTGTCCATGCTGGTGTGAATGACCTGACCTCCTGGACTACATGAAATGACCTTGAGTAGCATCTTACCCTGACCAAGAATGATGCCACAATATGAAGACAAGATGATCAGTTTCAACAATTGGCTTAAGTGTTGGTGTCATTCAAAGGGGATCAATGCCTGTCAGCCTGGGATGACATGGCTTGCACCTGTCACCCCTGGGCTTCGGATATTGGCAAAGGCTCTGTGCCTTTTAGGCAAGGCTCAAAAGACAAACCCATCTCGGGATAAGAAACTAAGAGTAATGCTACTCAATCCCAGAAGTCTAAACCTCAAGATGCATGCAAAACTCTCCTTAGCATGGAGAACATTGATATCTGTGCAGTAACAGAAACCTGGTTCAAGGCTCGAGAGCACCCCAGCACTACCAGGTTATACCTCATGGAGGTATCAATATTCATCAAAGATACCCACACCTCCAGGTTGGTGGCACGCAGCATCAGAGACTATCCATGTGCAACTAACTGTGGGTAAAACTGCCTTCCAGTTTATAGCCTGCTACAGACCACCCTCCCAAACACAGGAACCCCACTTGGCCTTCCTGAGAATACTGGAAAATATGAAGGTCTCTCCAAACACCATTATATTGGGCGACTTCAACTACCCAAACATAGACTGGGAGCATTACTCTAGCTCCAACACCCTAGCCCAAAGGTTCCTAGAATTTATAAACTCAAATGCTATGGAACAACTTGTTACCACTCCCACAAGAGGGGAAAACATACTGGACCTGATCATCACCAACATGGGGACACTATGCTCCAGACCAGAAGTGTATCCCTCACTGGTAAGATCAGACCATAAACTAATCTCACTGGATATTCACATCCCAACCCCACCCCGTGCCCAGAAAACCACAGTGAAAAACTTCTCTAAAGCAAATTTCAAAATCCTTCTAAGCCCTGGGGCCTGTGGAAAATACGGCCCAGACCACAGAATCCTTTATAAATGCATTCTATGAACACCTTCAGGAATGCATGGATCATGCAATCCCAAATAAAACCAAGACCCAATCCTTCAAAGGCAGATGTCCTGTCTGGTGGACCCCAGCCATAAACAAACTATACAATAGAAGGAGGAAGCTACTACATGATAGAGCAAAATCCCAAAAAGGAAGGCATCTCTGATCAGTATTAGCAAAACACTCATAAAATCGTCTAAGGCCAGCTTGAGAGAAAAATTGCACAGGACACTAAGGATAATCACAAGGCTTTCTTTAGTTATGTTAGGAACCTGGGTGGGAATTCCCAGATATGCTCAGAATTAGTCCAAAATGACAAAAATACACGAGCCCACAGACATTGCCAACATCCTAGATGACAGGTTCAGTGCAAACTTCTCCCACCAAATGGGCAAATATCTATCCCAACAGAGTGCTGCCCCTGACATCTCAGATGCTTCTCCAAAGCAAAAACACAGCATCAATGGGACCAGATGGTGTCGGGACAAATCCTACATGAACTCCAAGAAGAGCTAAACCCAAACATAAAACTACTGTTCAATCTTAGCCTTACTACAGGATATGTACCCAAAGAGTGGCGTGCAGCAACAGTGGTCCCTCTCCACAAAGGTGGTACGGATCCTGGAAACTATAGCTTGGTCTGCAAAGCTATGGAAAGGATCATCATGGACCTCATAAATAAAGATATTGGGGACCTACAGACACTGGATCCTACCCAGTTTGGCTTTGTTAAGGGCAGATCCTGCCTCTTAAACCTGGTTGATTTCTTTGAAACAGTCACCAAGGCAAGGTGGTCCACACAGCCTACCTGGACCTCGCAAAAGCCACTTGGGCATTATAGATAAGCTCACCAGCTTAAATATAAACCCCTATGTCACTAGATGGGTTGCAAACTGGCTCAAGGACAGAACCCACATGGTTAGAATTGCTGGAGCCATGTCAGACTCCAAACCAGTTACAAGTGGCGTCCCACAAGGCTCAGTCCTGGGACCTCTCTTGTTCGGTATATATTTCTCGGCGGTACAGGCCAACACGGAAGGACTGTGGCTGATGACTGCAAACCATAATCAACTCTCCAGCCGACACAAGCATCCTCCAAAAAGGCCTCAGAAACAGACAACTGGTGCCAGAGCCATGGCCTCGCCAAAAAGTGTATAGTTATCCCATTTGGCAAAACAAATTACCACATAGGTGGTAATCCATTAAGTACAGAAGAAGTCATTAGGGACCTGGGGACCCAAGTTGATAGCAATCTCTCATTTGACAACCATTGGGCGTGGCCAAAGTGGTTAGAAAAACATTTTATATAGCCCACCTAATCATGAAGGGATTCACATCTAGATCAGGGAGGTCATCCTCTTTACTCATCAGGCCCATAATTGAGTACAATGCCCTTTTGGGATGTACCCTACCAGACACCTGCAGCAACTGGAAAGACCCCAAAAGTACCTCACCAAGAGGATCAAAGGGCTCAAACAGATGCCATATGCTGCCGGTTAAAGAAACTCCAGCTCTACTCAGTGGCATACCGCCTGCTCAGACGCGATCTGTGCCTGCGGTATAAAGCCATGTCCAACCCGAATTAATGGACATGCTGCACCTCAGAAAATCCAAATCCCATCGAGCGAGACTTGAACCTCAGCACTGAAATAAATAAGACATGCTGGAGGGACAGATTCATAACCCAGAGGCTCCCTTCACTCTGGAATAAAATCCCAGTCCAGGTTAGGCAGAGTCCCACATTGACTCTCTTCAAGAGGAATCTTGATGAGTGGATGGGAGATTGTAGGTTTACCCCGGCTATCACTTCTGTGTCACTGTTAGACAGAGGCACAGTATACTAACCTCAAAAAAAGGCATAGCAAAATTAATTTAAAATGTGTGGCGAAAGCCAAACACACTCTGGCTAGGCTTCTAAATGCCCTAGGGCAGATAGCCTAGTATGAACCTATGAACCTATGAACCTATGATAGATAGATAATTAAAAACTTCAACTGGCAAAATATTTCCAGTCACAGGCAATCTATGCCACAGTGGTCAGTCTCCTGTCTTGCTGGATATTTTTTGAACTTCATTTTATGATGCATGCAGTTAGCACAAAGGATTAAGGCTCAGATCCTTTTATGAGATGCTTCCAGTAGTCAAACGTACAAGGTTTGATTTCTACCAACAGCCTCTCGATTGTCCAGATTTTTGTCTCGTACTTTTAATCTGTCCTCATAAAATTTGTAGTTTTCTGGCAAATCACGGAGAATCAATGTCACTGAATAATAACAAACATCTGAGTTTCACACATTGTATCATTCTGAAAATGCATGCCAATGCAAAACTTCTCACTACTCTAACTTTTTAAGTAATCTTTAAAAATTGCCCCCATTTTTGGGCCTTTGTTCTCACCGTTATTTTTGTCTTTGTCTAACTTTCTGATGCTTACAGGTTAAGAGGTATGTGACACCTCCACTTGGTATCAATGTAATTTTTGATTTGTTAATTCTAGATATAACAATAACCTCACATTAGTGAAAATGCTGAGGATTTCATCACAGAAGGAATTATGAGCATTTCCCTGAAGCTCTCTTTCCATATACTTGGATAAAATTATTTAAAGCTGAGTGCAGCTTTGAAAGAAAAATGCACACTTCTGAATGTATATAATTTTTTTTTGTAGAACTACTGCCTCCCCGCTGGATGATTTCTAGTGCATTTTTCAGCCATGGTACCTTCTTTGCACAGTCTTAATGTGTCCCTCCCCCACTGTTGTTTTTTACCAGGTGCTTTGGTTTCTTCCCACATCCCAAAGACATATCATTATGTGATGTTGTTCATTATATAAATTGGCCATAGGTGTGTGTGTGTGTGTGTGTGTGTGTGTGTGTGTGTGTGTGTGTGTGTGTGTGTGTGTGTGTGTGTGTGTGTGTGTGTGTGTGTGTGTGTGTGTGTGCACTTTCCTCAGTGCTATCACTACCACTGTTCTTCTGCCTGATATCTTTAGCATTTATTGCATTTATGAAAGTTTATGGAACTAGTTAGACATATGGATAATTAATAGTAGATACTGAAGCAATATAAAAATGAAGTACATTCAAAAAGAAAGCCCTGTTATTATGCACAGCCATTAAATACACATTCAACTTGATTAAGGAAAACAAATGAATTATTATGGTCCATAGTCGATGCAAACATTTCAGACTTTCTAACAAAAATTGCAGATACAGAAATGTCAAAGTTTTCCAGGTCCTTTTTTATGAGGTACTTGTCCATGCATCCAACAAATCCTCAAATGATGAGTAGTGGCTGCAAAAGTGGGCATCCATCCTGCGAGTGAAAGAGGTCCCACTCTAGTGGGCTATAATCAGGTGAGGTGAGTTATGCTACCACATCTAAAACCTACTTAATGACCACAGAGACTGAAAGTTACCACTTGGCCACTAGTAAGAAAGGACCATTGGCTTGAATGCATGGCACAAGAATAGCTGACAGATCATAAGGAAAAATAGGAACTATGGGCAATTTAACAATAAAAGTAGTAGGGCAGAACTGGGGACTGGTTAAGAGAGGAGGAGTGGAGGTAGAAGAGTACAGCATAATTGCAACCCCAGCAACTTAGGCTTCAGTTTAAGTCTGATCTTTAGTTCTGTAGGTGCTAAAGCCTAAGTACTTAATATAAAAACAAACATGTATCTATGTCTGAGATAAATATGAATAAAAAGAACATACAACTAAAACTTTTTTCATTACAATAGTTGTCAAAGTACTATATTCTAATTATAAACTGACTTTCCCCACATATGTAACGATTGTCCTACACAGGTAGTTAGTTATACCTTTCAACTGTCCAGATTGTTGGCTAATATTTTTCATTTGTTTCTCACAAAATGTGTGGTTTTCTGGCAAATCAATTGGGACTGAAGTCATTAAATAATGACTGTCATTTCAGTGTTAGATTTCATATCCTTCAGAAAATGCATGGTAATGGAAAACATGTTATTCTAGCAACTTTCTAATTTAATAAGAATAATATTTAAAATCTGTCCCTATTTTTGGTCTTTTCTCCCTCCAATATGATTACCTCTGTCCAGATTTCTTACACAAAGAGGTTGAGAGGGATCCACGCAATATTTAAGGGATTTCTGAAATGAGGCTTCAATCTTATTGTCCATCAAGCCAAGCAAGAACTTCCACTGAATGATATCTAAAACCTCCTGTATCAGAGGCCCATAGGATGTATGCAAATGACCCTTATCAGGTGTTTCAGCTATATGGCGATTCTGAATGCCCATCACTTTTTTCTTTTAAAGTTGTTTTAATGGACAATTTCAGGCCAATAAAGCCAAACCCCACTAGGTGTAGATATGCATATTTCAGCCTTGTTATGACCTCATCAACATAGCACAAGCATACTGTTTAACTAATAGAAACACAGGGTGTTATACCCAGATGATGTCCATTACCATTATGGTGACTGCAAAACATCCCAACTAACAAACTAAAACAAAGAGTGAGAATGTCATACAAAAAAGCAATCAGTAAAAATTAAATGAAAACTCCAGCCAAGCTAGAATGTCCACTGAATGACCTCTCAAACCTCCTGTATCAGAGGGACATGGGATATATGCAAATGACCCTCATGAACATCAGGTGTTTCATCTATATGGCGATTCTGAATCAATATAACTTTTTTCTTTTAAAGTTGTTTTAATGGACAATTTCAGGCCAATAAAGCCTTAATGGACAATTTCATGCCAATAAAGCCAAACCACACTAACTGTGGATATGCATATTTCGGCCGTATTATAACCTCATCAGCACAGCACAAGCAGAGTGTTTGACTAAGTATTTGCATATATATTCCATGTGCCTCTGACACTGGAGATTTGAGAGGTCATTCAGTGGAAGTTCTAGTTTGGCTGGAGTTTTCATTTAGTTTTTACTGATTGATTTGTCCATAATCAGAAAAGACAGTTGATTTCTAAGGTGATACAACAAGTAAGGAAACTAATTATATCAATGATTTCCACACATACCTAGAAATAGCTAACAGCCCTTCATCTGATAATCTATATTTCTTCCTGCCTCAGTCCAACTTTATTCCTTTAATCTAATAAATTAGTCAAACATTTAACAGACTATATCACAATCAACATTTTTAATGGCTTAAAACTATAAATCCCCTTAAAGTTGAATAGATACTATTAGCAATAAAAGAACAGATCTAAACTCTAACCATTTGCTACTTTTCTCATTTTTCATTTCAATGCTGATCGATTCATATTTGTGCTGAGGTTTAAATCTTTAGCTCTCGTGGTTCTGATGGATTTGGATTTTTTGGGGTGGAGCATGTCCATCAATTCCTGATTGGACATGGCCTTGTACGTCAGGCACAGATCACCTCTGAGCAGGCGGTATGCTACTGAATAGAGCTGGAGTTTCTTTAGTCTGGCAAACAACAATGATAATAAATTTAAAGATATAAAACATTATATTGCTGGAACACTGTCATAATAATAATAACATAATGAATAATGATAAATAAAATGAAATGATAATCTAATGGTACACTAGTGTATGAATGACAATGATGAGCTAATGCATTGAATAGCCAAAATCTGTCTCTAATGGAGATTTATAATGAATAGGCAACCATATCGTAAGAAGTATATATATATATATATATATATATATATATATATATATA
Organism: Protopterus annectens; assembly: GCF_019279795.1. Classification (NCBI taxonomy): domain Eukaryota; kingdom Metazoa; phylum Chordata; order Ceratodontiformes; family Protopteridae; genus Protopterus; species Protopterus annectens. The sequence continues at coordinate 346,927,091 of NC_056741.1, read as the reverse complement.
TATATATATATACATGTGAATGTATATGTGAATTGGAACAAACTAATATAACAAGTTATCTATATAATAGGAATTCATCTGCTACCTACAAGAAATAAATAATGACTCTTCTTTCTTCTGCCAGCTGTTTATTGTCCTTCCTTTATTTTTTTTTTTTCTCATGGGTCTAAGAAGAGAACTCAAAAATTAAAAGTCCCACACACATTAATGAGTGTCTTGCCAAAGAAGTATTTCTATCTTTATTCTTTATGGCTAAAGTGTGCTCATATGACATATGTTGGAGACCCTTGATCCTCTTGGTGAGGTACTTTTGGGGTCTCTCTAGCTGTTGCAAGTGCCGGGTGAGGTACATACCAAATGGGGCATTGTACTCAATTATGGGCCTGATAAGGGAGGAGTATAGGGGTACAATGACCTCCTTTGATCTGGATGTGAATCCCTTCATGATAAGGTGGGCAAGGTAGAAAGTCTTTCTAACCACTTTGGCAACGTGGGTGTCAAATGAGAGGTCACTATCGACTTGGGTCCCCAGGTCTCTGATTACTTTTTCCGTACTCAGTGGGTTACTGTCTATGTGATAATTTGTGGGTACTTTGTTTTTCCCAAAGAGGATGACTATACATTTTTTGGCATTTAGTTTAAGGCCATGACTCCGGCACCAGTTGTCCGTTTCAGTGAGGCCTTTCTGTAGGATGTATGTGCCAGCTGGTGTATTGACTATGGTGCCTAGTTTGCAGTCATCTGCGAACTTTGTCAGCCACAACCCTCCCACGTTTACTTTTACATCTGAGAAATAAATGCCGAACAAGAGGGGTCCCAGGACAGAGCCCTGTGGGACACCACTTGTGACTGGCTTTGAGTCTGACATGGCTCCAGTGATTTTGACTTTATGGGTTCTATCCTTTAGCCAGTTTGCCACCCATCTTGTGACATATTGATTTACATTTAAGCTGTTGAGCTTGTCTATGATGCCAGAGTGGGGTATTGTGTCGAAAGCTTTAGCCAAGTCCAGGTAGGCTGTATGGACTGCTTTGCCCTCGTCAATGGCTCTAGTGACTGTTTTGAAAAAGTCAACCAGGTTCAAAAGGCAGGATCTGCCCTTTACAAAGCCGAACTGGGTGGGATCGAGTGTCTGTAAGTCCCCAATGTCTCTATTTATGAGTTCCATAATGATTCTTTCCATAGCTTTGCAGACCAGGCTGGTTAAGCTTATGGAGTGGTAGTTACCAGGGTATGTAGAGGTGCCTCCTTTGTGGAGTGGGACAACTGTTGCTGTACGCCAGTGTTCAGGTACATATCCTGTAGTAAGGCTAAGGTTAAATAGCATTTTTATGTGCGGGTTTAGCTCCTCTTGGAGTTCACGTAGCACGCAACCCGGGATACCGTCAGGTCCCATTGATGCTGTGTTTTTGGCTTTGCTTAGGGCAGTTCTCACCTGGACATCTGAGATGACAGGGAGGTTACATTCAGCTGGGATAAGTATTTCTTCTTTTGGGGGTGAGGGAGGGGAGAAATTTGCACTGAACCTGTCTGCCAGAATGTTGGCAATATCTCTGGGTTCAGTGCATTTTTTGTCATTGTGAACTAACTCTGAACATATCTGATGGTTTCCACCTAGGTTTCTAACATAGCTGAAGAAGGCCTTGTGGTTATCTATAGTGTCCATAGCGATTTTTCTCTCAAAGTTGGCCTTGGATGTTTTTATGAGAGAATGTAGCTTTCTACTAGTGCTGATCAGAGATGCCTTCTCTTTATGGGATTTAGCTCTGTCGTGCAGTAGCTTCCTTCTTTTGTTATACAATTTGTTTATGGCTGGGGTCCACCAGACAGGACACCTGCCCTTGGTGGAGAGGGTCTTGCTTTTATTTGGGATTGCATGATCCATGCATTCTTGGAGATGTCCATAGAAAGCATTTGTGAAGGATTCTGCATTGTGGGATGTGGTTTCCACTGGCCCAGTGGGCTTAAAGGATACCATCTCAGTTTTCAGAAGTGTAAAGTTGGCTTTTGAGAAGTTTTTCACTCTAGTCTTTTGTGTTGGGGGTGGAGGTGGGATATGTATACCCAGGGTGATTAGTTTGTGGTCAGATCTCACTAGTGAGGGGTATACTTCCGGTGTGGAGCACTTTGTCCCCATGTTTGTGATGATCAGGTTTAGTATATTATCTCCCCTTGTGGGAGAGGTGACTAGCTGTTTCACTGCATTTGAATTTATGAATTCCAGGAACCTTTGGGCTAGGGTGTTTGGGCTAGAATAATGCACCCAGTCTATGTTAGGGTAGTTGAAGTCTCCCAATAAGATGGTGTTTGGTGAGACATTCACATCCTCCAATGTCTACAGGAAGGCTGAGTGGGGTTCCTGAGATTGGGAGGGTGGTCTGTAACATGCTACCAGTTGTATATCTGTTTTGCCTACGGTTAGTTGCACCTGAATGGTCTCTGATGCTTCATGTGTTGCCACTAACCTGGAGGTGTGGGTGTCCTTGATGAATATGGATACTCCCCCTCCCTTTTTGGTTTGGCCCGAGTTTTGGGGCCGAAAAGCATGATACGAGGTATAGCCTGGTAGCGCTGGAGTGCTCTCAGGAGCCTTGAGCCAGGTTTCAGTTACTGCACAGACATTGATGTTCTCCATACTGAGGAGTGCTTTGAGAGCCTGCATCTTGAGATTTAGACTTCTGGCATTGAGCAGCGTTACCCTTAATTTTTTTCCATTTTTGTTTTCTAAGGAGGTGGGTTTGTCTTTTGAGCCTTGCCTAAAAAAGGCACTATGGGGGAGGCAAGAGCCTTAGCCAATATCCGGAAGCCCAGTGGTGACAGATGCAAGCCGTCCCTTGCAAAGCAACGTGGCTTGTCCAGTAAGTCATCCCAAGCAGACAGACATTGGATCCCCCTAGAATGACACCAGTATTTGAGCCAATTATTAAAGCTGATCATCTTGTCTGTGTATTGTGGCTTTTATTCTTGCTTTGCATGCATGATTTTAATAAAACGTCCTCTGCTGTTTATCTATAACTGCCAAGAGATCTTTAACAGTCATATGAACTTAGCCAGGACAGAGTTCTGTTAATGTCACATCCAAAGAAAAAAACATCAGAAATTCTGTACCCCCTCCCCAATGTTACACTGCATTGTCAATATTGCAATATGAATCAAACTAGTTGGTATAGAGACTAACCTAGGACTTTCCAGTCATTCAGCATAAAAGGCAAATGCACAATCTGCTGAGTCATTGACTTTTTTTTTGTCTTGCACGGTTCAATGACTCTGCAGGAAATTCATATAATACATCAGTATTTGCTGTTTTGGCTGTTTGGTTGTTATAAGGGTAATGTATAATGTTCAGCCCCAGTGAAGGAGTGGATGCTGTTATAAGAATAATGTACAGGTTTCAGCCCTTCTGAAGGAATGTTTGTTGTTATAATGATAAATGTACAGTTTTCAGCCCCAGTGATAGAATGGCTGCTGTAATAAGGGTAATGTACATCTTTCAGCCCTTGTAAATGAATGGTTGCTGTTATAGGGCTATTGTACAGCTTTCAGACCCAGTGTTGGAATGGTAGAAAATTCTTAACTCTGTGGATGTTGTATAATATTCACATATTATCAGGAGACAGAACTCCAAGAGAAAAAAAAATACTTTTACTAAATATAGGCTGTTGCTTGCAACAAAATGTTATGCATGTACTTAAATTAATCAGAAACTCAAAGTAAGTGACACTGGAACAAGAGGGTGTGCAGAATCCTTAGACTGCAGTCCATGAATGCTATCAAAAGACAGCAGCTAGGTTTCATTAAACAGCAAGCAATTTAAGGACTAATGTTTTCATAAGATGACATGCTCAGAAGAAAATAGATGAAATCATTAAAATATATAGACTGAACATACTTCTGGTACAAATTTGTACTGCATCAACCAACTCAATTATTCTTCTAGTGACAAGTGGATAAGTTGTGCCTCCTAGACTGTCTTAGTATTTATAAGGTCTAAACACTATCAAGATGCAAGGTGACTGCACAAAGCTTTACAGCTAGAGTATATCTTTATCTTTTCTAGTGTTACAACCAAGAACTATCTCAGAGATTCAGATGCAACATACCCTGATTTTTCCTGGACAGAGTGTAAATACATGCTGACTATGAAAGTTATAACTGTGGGCTTAGCTGTTCATACAGCCTAATGTGAATGTGATCCAGGCCCTACCAAAGTAGTTAAATATTACTAAGGGTTGCGACGGCTAAGTACTTTTTGAAGTTTGTAGACCCCTTACAGGCTAAGAGGTGTTCCATCTATTTTAAAATATATTTATTCATAGAAAGAGAAAGAGATTTTGTTTGTTCTGAGCAACTCTCCCCCCTAACAGCTTGCTTGCTCCTGACTCATCATGCAATGTGGGACCCAATGCTGCTAACTTTCCCTGCAAAATCAAAAAGTTACAAAGCAGAGGCTATTCTGTTCAACAAATCAGAAAGAGGAGCCACTTCTGATCAATGCGGAACAGTGAGCTGTTCCATATTAAACAGAATAGCCTCTGCTTTGTGATTTATGATTGGCCACTGGCCAATCAAAAATCAAAAAAAAAAGTGAACCCGGATTACTAAGGATTTTAAAAGGCAGTGCGGGACTTGGGATTGGACTGCTGATCTTGGGACAGTCCCACTCAAATAGGGACATCTGGCAACCCTGCCCCCACCACCGACCCAAACATATACCCAATAGACTTACTTGTCTTATCTGCAAAGTCATGAAATTCATCACTGAATTTATAAATCAGAACATAAATAATTTTATCAAACCTGACCAACAACAACTTTGGTCATGACTGTTCAGTCTTGTGAACTTCTTTTAAAAGGTAATGCGAGCTGTGGGCAATAGTCATACTGGTCACGCTACCTACCTGGATCTTGGGAAAGCATTTGAAACCATACCACATGATAGTATTGTAAACTTGAAAATGACCTTAATTGATTGCAAACTGGATGAAGGACTGAATACATATTGTCAGGGTCTGTGGTGTCATCTCATAGGATTAAAGGAGCTTACTAAGCTATCGACTTGGAGGTCATATCAAGCCTAGCCATTTCATCACAATGTAATACCATACATATGCTAGTCAATGCCCAGGATTGCATTTAGTAATGACTGCCCAAGTCCAGGAGGGTTGTGGGTGCTATCCCCAGTAAGAATTTACAGTGCCCCATCCACTCATCCAGGTTCCTTTTGAACAGTGTCATAGAGGTGCTCTGTTTCACATGAATTGGTAGCCTGTTCCAAAGATGTTGCAGTCACTGAGAGACAAATCTGTCCTTCCAGCATGTCCTATTTAAGTCACAGGCTACATTTAGGTCCCTGGAGTGGGTAGCGCCAGTCCTGTTTGATTTACGGATGTGGGGCAAGTTCATTAGGATTGGGTCTGAGATTACTCTGTAAGCCAGGCATAAGTCTCCCCTAAGAAGTCTATATGATACAGAGTATAGTGACAGGGACTGGAGTCCCTTGATCTTCTTTGTTAGAAACCTCTGAGGTCTCTTCAATTGCTGCAGGTACTTTGTACAGTACTTGCTGAATGGGGCGTTATACTCAATTATGGGCCTGATTAGTGCTGGGTATAGAGGGGTTATAACCTCCTTTGATCTCAAGGATATGCCTTTACTAATCAAGTGTGCTATGTAGATACAGTAGACACATGGTGGTCAAAGCTAAGGTCACAGTCAACTTGTGATCCCAGATCCCTTACCACTTCTTGGGTACTTAGGGTATTGTTATTGATTTGATAGTGTGAAGGGACATTGTTTTTGCTGAAGGGAATGATGATGCATTTCTTTGCATTCAGTTTGAGACCATGACTGGGACACCAGTTGTTGGTCTGCATCTGCAAATTTGGTCAGTCACAACCCCTTAGTTTTGGCCTGAACTTCTGAGAAGTATATTCCAAATGGTAGGGGGCCCACCACTGATCCTTGTGGCACCCCGCTGGTATCAGGTCTGCTGGTTGATGTTGAGTCACCCACTTTGATAACGTGTGCCTGGTTTTGAGCCAGTTGGCAACCCATCTTACAACATAGGGGTTTACATTCAGTTTGCTATGTTTATTTGTAATGCCTGAGTGTGGAACTGTGTTGAAAGCCTTTGCCAAGACGCGGTTTGCTCTGTGCACAGATTTGCCCTCATCAATGGCCTTGGTCACCTCTCCATTAAGAAAAAGATGACCAGTGGCATTCCCCAAGAGTCTGTATTGGGCCTACTCCTTTTTGGCATTTATTTATCTGATCTTAACAATAACAACAAGGATCTCTGGCTAAGTTTGTGGATAATTGCAACTTGGGTACAGTTGTCAAAAACAGCACTTTGCACACTGAGAAAGGGCTCAGAGTAAATGCTGAGAAATGCAGTATCATCTGTTTTAGAAAACAATTTGCTACCACATGCTGCATTAATGACACCCTACTCTCCAATGAGTCTGCCATTACACACTTAGGCAATTGGGTAACTGACTTCATCTCCTTTGATTATTATGCAGCAACTGTAGTCAGGGAGTCCTTCTATATATCACAGCTAATCAGCAAGGGCATCTCTTTCAAAACTGAGTAAGCTATTGTTCCCTTGCACTCTGCCCTGTTGAGACACTTTATAGAATATCCAAACCAAAGGGAAAAAAGGCACCTGGCCAAACCATTCAGTAAAAATTGCAAGACACACAAAAGCGAAGCTAGACCCTTCACAGTGTAATACCTTAAACCTCCAGTTGAGAAGGCCCATGGGATATATGCAAATGACCCTTAAAAACATACAGTGTTTCAGCTACATGGCTTTTGAATGTCCTTGACCTTTTACCTTTTAAGTCTTAGTCTTTATGGGAACATGGACATTCAGAAGGTATGTGGTTAAAACACTGCATGCCCTTAAGGGTCATTTGCATACATACCACAGGCTTCCACTGCAGATGGTTTAAGGTATTATACAGTGAAGATTCTAGCTTGGCTGTTTTTTTTTTCCATTATGGAAAATGGTGCACCATTTGGAATATATTTCATCAGTTATATCAAATATCTTGAAAGACCCCAGAAGTTCCTAACAAAAAGAATCTTGGGCCTCAAAATTCTTAGCTATCAGAAAATGCTGGACTCACACTCTCCCTGTACTCATTGTCATACAGACTTCTGAGGGGAGAGCTTTGTCTTGCTTTCTATGCCATCAGGCATTGCAATATGAAAGACCTTAATTTTCTCAAAGTGCCAGATAGTACAGCTAGCACTACAACAAAATATCTCTACATCAGGGAAAAAATAAAACTAAATAGAGAGATACATAGCTCACCCAGTACTTTCACCTTGCATTGAAATAGGCAAACCCTGCATGTTAAGCAGTGAGATTCCCTGTTGGCCTTCAAGCAAAGCTGGGACAATTGGATGGCTACCCAAAAATACACTGCAAGACTTACAGGCCTTGCCCTCTTTAAAAATGTTGGCAATGCATGAGGGTGATTATTGGCAAGGCACACATGACCTGTGGTCCAATGGCCTTGTGTCTCATATGATTTCAATATATTCTGCAACAAAGGTTTTGACAGGACAAGCTAGGTCTATTCATGTTAACCACTGATGTTGGGATATCTGCTCGGACTGTTCTTAAGATGCTTCTTCTACCAAGTGCTATACAGTCTCAGTCCCACAATTTCAAGGGAGCTACTGATGTCCCGTTTCTAAGGGTATCCACTGAGATTGTCAGGTGAGGAGCATCTATATATTTCAAGCCAATATTCTTTTATTTATCTTCTCTCAGCACATTGGTATCAGCCGCCTTCTCTCATACAAGCACGACTTTGAGGCTTTGTTTCGGAGGTACCTTAAGAATCATCAATTTAAATTGGTATTCTTCAATCCTAGGAGGAATTTTAAAGTTATCTTAATGTTTTTTTTCTATTAATAATTTGTAAGAACTGTGTTGAATAAGTGATAATAGTTGTCGTGAATTAAAGTAATACTAAATTATGCTGCTATTTGAACTTTTGATTTAATTACTTAATTTCATTTTAAATACATAGTTGTATCACATCAATACTGATAAAAAGAAAAAAAAATCAAATAAATTCTAGTAAAGACAGCAGTGCAATAATTCATTATCATGTTAATCAGGGCAGAGTGAATGATGACAAATTCTCCTGCAGTATCAAGAGTTTCATTTGCAAATTTTTTTCAAACAATGACCTTTGGTTTTTCATTTGTATTTATAGCACTACACAGTTCTGGATCTGAGTGAAATGTGCAGTAAACACAACCACAAACAAATGCTGTGACATTCTTTTACATAATGACTAATAATTCCATCAAGTGTTGAAGGATGCATTATGCACAACACAGGTGCGTGTAGTAAGTTAAGTTAAATACTAAAGGTAAAAACATCCACCCTCCCTGTTCTTGTTCTAGTGTTAATGTTGGTGGATTTGAAATTGCCCGCCCCTCTTGTAAATTTGTATTTGGATACTACTTCTGGACCCATCTCATTTGCTCACTCAGCTGAGTGCAGTGAGATCATATTCTGATTTCAGGCACTCCTAATGTGTACAAAGAGAGCATTTGGGAAGGGCAAACCCTGTAGCCTCTTAATCCTGCTCTGTTCCCTCCCTCAAAAAAAAAATAAATAAATAAATAAATAAATATATATATATATATATATATATATATATATATATATATATATATACATATTTTATTCAGCTGCTCTTACTGTAACTGTCTTAGTTGCTGTTCTGCGTGCTATCTGTTCAGTCGCTCTTACTCTGCACTTATTACTGCTTTTTAGTAGCCTTCTAATTTACTGCCTTCTGCACTTGTTTTTTAGTCATTTGTTAATTTAATTGCATTTATTTAAACTGTATTTGCCATAATATTGCTATACACTCAAGTGTGCTAGCCTGCACTGCAATTTGAATTGTATTTACTTCTGTTTTAGCTGCTTTTCTGTAACAAAAAAAAAAATTATATGCTTGTTTCCTGCCTTTCCTGTAACTAGTCTAGTCCAGATACAGACTTGCTGTATCCAGGAATCCAGGACTGTTGGTCACCTTCTGAGCCCCCCAATCCTTTCTGTGTTGGAGGGAAGCCTTCTAGCTTATCAATGGGAGCAGTAAGCACTAGGTAGCCTATCTACCACGAGAAGAGAGGGATTTGGCCATTTGGGCAGTTTTTCCATCTCTTTCTACTTTCTGGTTTAAAAGCCCGCGTTTGCATTTGGTCCCCACCTTTCCTGTAACTAGTGTAGTCCAGGTACAGATTTGCTGTATCCAGGACTGTTGGTAAGCTTCTGAGCCCCCCCAAGCCCTTCTGTGTTGGAAAGAAGCTTTCTAGCTTATCAGTGGGAGTGGAAAGCACTAGGTAACCTATCACAGAAGGAGTGGTTTCTGGCTCAGAAATTATAGTTTATTGATGGTTTGGGAAGCTTTTCCATCTCTTTCAACCTTCTGATTTAAAAGCCTGTGTTTATGCTTGTTTCCTGCCTTTCCTGTTACTAATCTAGTCCAGGTACAGATCTGCTGTATCCAGGGCTCTTTGTAAGCTTCTGAGCCCCCAAGCCTTTCCGTGTTGTAGGGAAGCCATCTAGCTTATCAGTGGGAGTGGTAAGTATTAGGTAGCCTATCTACCACAAGAGGAGTGGGCTCTGGCCCAGAAATTGTAGCTACTCGCTGTTTGAGCAATTGTTTTCCATCTCTTTGAATTTTCTGGTTTGAAAGCAGCACTTGCTCCTGTTTCCCGCCTTTCCTATAACTAGCCTGGTCCGGTTACAGAGTTGCTGTATACAGGATTGTTAGTAAGCTTCTGAGACCCAAAGCCTTTCTATGTTGGAGGGAAGCCTTCTAGCTTATCAGTGGGAGTGGTAAGAAATAGCTAGCCTATCTACCACAAGAGGAGTGGTTCTTGGCCCAGAAATTGTAGTTTATTGACCATTTGGACAGTTTGTCCATCTCTTTCAACTTTCTGGTTTAAAAGACCACATCTGCGCTTGTTTCTCATCTTTCCTGTAACTAACCTACTGGGAAGCACTAGAAAGCCTTTAACTGATACAAGTCTTCTGGCTTAGAAGAGAGACTTTGGAGTGATTAAGTATCAGTTTTCTGTACTTTCTTGCAGTACTTAACTGTTTTCTGCCTAAACACCAATTTTCCAGCGTTTATTGTGATTTAAAAGGTTGTTTTTTCACATATTGTACTTATTTGACTGCCTGCACTTTTAAAAAGTGTTTTTTTGTTTAAATAATTTGTTTAACTGTTGTAAGCTACACACTAAAGTGTGATAGCCTTTTCTGATCTTTTGTAGTCGTTTAAAGCTATTTTAAGTGTATTTTTTTTACTGTTTTTGCCTTATCTTTTCAAAAAAAAAAAAAAAAATTCCTTGTTTCCCGCCTTTCTAAGCTAGTATAGTCCAGTTTTCAGGCTAGTGCTGAATTCAGGGCTGTGTTACAAGTTCCTGAGTTGCCCATACCTTAATTGGATAGAGGGATTTCTCGGTTCACCTGTGAGACAGGGGAGCTTTCAGCAGCCTATCTGTCCCTGGAGGAGTGGTTCCAGCACAGAAGTCATTAGTTTATTGGCTATTTTGAGCTAATTTCTATCTCTTTCATTTCCCTGCTATAAAAAACACATTTGCATGGTTTTGCGCACCGGGCAGTGCCGGTTAGTTAGGGTTAAATTATTCCCGGCTCCACTAAGTCTCCTCTTCAGTTTTTCCATTGAAACTAGTTTAACTCTCAACCTAAGCACTCAAAAAGCATCCTACAGCCCAGCACTTGCTCAGACCTAATAGCAAGCACTAATATACCCTGACACTTGATTGCCCACCACCCAAGCGACTAAGCAGTTCACCCTACTATTCAGGCATGACCAAAGGGCAATTTCAGGTGTACTCTCCAGTCCAGCTGGTGAATCTGGGTATCCTGAGGCAATGTTACAACTGCCTCATGTGCACAGACAACCCTCTCTTCCTACCACAAAACACTAACATATGCGAGAGTTGCAATTACACAGCCAAACTGGAGGCTAAGCTGTCTACACCCAAGACTGGAACAGACAGTCAAGAGGAGAAGGTTAACACTTGCACCACACCTCTAGCCACACACAGACCTATTAAACCATACACCAAATCATACACAGAGGCTCTAAATAAAAACCTGCAAAAGCATCAGAGACCTCCAAAGCAGACACCCAAACAACCTGCACCTCCTGTCACAAACCAGACAAAACATAAAACACAAAATCAGTGTGCCACACAATCACAGCCCTTAAGGCAAAATAACATACCTAACACACTAGTAAAAGGTGACTCTATAGTCAGGCACACTGATGTTCAACTCACTAGGCTGGACAAGCAGAAGGTTACTGTTAGCTGCATGTTGGGAGCCAGAATCCACCACATAACACAAGCACTCAGGTCACTCCAGAACAAGTACAAATATGACTCTGTCATTGTTCATGTTGGTGTGAATAACCTGAGATGTACCTCCCTGGACTGCATGAAAAGAGACATGGAAGAGCTCTCTGATCATGTAGCCCAGGCTGGTATGACCCTGACCCTGAGTAGCATCCTGCCCTCACCAAGAATGATACCTCAGTTTAAAGAAAAAATGATCAATTTCAACAACTGGCTAAGCTTCTGGTGTCATTCAAAAGGGATCCAGTGTCTGTCAGCCTGGGACGACATGCTCAACAAGCCGCGTTGCTTTGCAAGAGAGGGCTTGCACCTGTCAGCCCTAGGCTTTCAAATACTGGCCAAGGCTCTTGCTGCCCCCATAGTGCCTTTTTTAGGCAAGGCTCAAAAGTCAAACCCACCTCGGTAAACACCACAATTAACAAAAAACTGTGGGTTATGCTACTCAATGCCAGTAGTTTAAATCTCAAAATGCACATGCTCAAAACACTCCTCAGTATGGAGAATGTCGACATCTGTGCAGTAACTGAAACCTGGTTCAAGGCTCCAGACAGCACCCCAGCACTACCAGGCTACAACTTGTACCGCACATTTCGGCCACAGAACACGGACCGAAACACAAAAGGAGGGGATGTATCCATAGTCATCAAGGATACCTACACCTCCAGGTTAGTGGCACAGCACTCTGAGATCATCCATGTGCAACTAACATCGGGCAAATCTGCAATGCAAATTATGGCCTGCTACAGATCGCCCTCCATGACCCAGGACCACCATTCCACCTTTCTGGAGACAGTGGAAAACATGAAGGTCCTACTGAGCACCTTGATATTGAGAGATTTCAATTACCCTACCATTAACTGGGAAAACTACTCAAGTACAAACTCCCAGGCACAGCGCTTCTTGGAATTCATCAACTCAAATGCCCTGGATCAACTGGTAAACTCCCCTACCAGAGGTGAAAACATATTGGACCTGGTCTTCACAAACATGGGTGACAGGTGTTCCACACCAGAGGCCAACCCATCACTGGCTACATCAGGCCATAAACTGATCACTCTGGATGTCCACACCCCACCACCACCCCAGCTAAGGAAACCACAGTAAAAAACTTTTCTAAAGCAAACTTCACTTTACTTACGACAGAGGTGGTAAGTTTCACAGCCCCCACTCTACAGAATAACGCTGCCCAAGATGCAGAAACCTTTACAAATGCACTCTATGAGCACCTACAAGGATGCATGGATCGTGCCATCCCTAGCAAAACCAAGACTCACTCCTCTAAGAGAAGGAAACTAGTATGGTGGACCCCTGCCATAAACAGGCTATACAATAGAAGGAGGAAACTAGTTCAGAAAAAAAGCAACTCCCAAGAAGAAAAGACATCCCTGATCAGCATCAGTAAGAAACTAAGGTCCCTCATAAAATCATTCAAGGCTAACTTCGAAAGAAAAATAACCAAGGATTCAAAAGATAACCACAAAGCCTTCTTTGGCTATGTTATGAATCTAAGTGGCAACTCGCAGATATGCACTGAACTAGTGCAAAATAGCACAAAATATACTGAACCTACTGATATTGCCAACATCCTGGCAGATAGATTCAGTGCAAACTTCACCCCCCTCTCACCCCCAAAAGGGCCCACGACAATACAGGAAAAGTGCAGTGTCCCGTAAATCACAGACTCACAGGTGAAAATAGCCCTTTTGAAAGCCAAAATCACAGCATCAATGGGGCCAGATGGTGTCCCAGGCTGTGTCTTGCATGAACTACAGAATGAACTAACCCCCCACCTAAACATGCTGTTCAAAATCAGCCTCTCCACAGGCTACATGCCCATGGAATGGCACACAGCAACAGTTATTCCACTCCACAAAGGAGGGGCCACAACTGACCCAGGTAACTATTGCCCTATAAACATGACTAGCTTGGTCTGCAAGGCTATGGAGCGCATCATCATGGAACTCATTAACAAAGACATTGGGAACCTCCAAACACTTGACCCGACCCAGTTCAGCTTTGTTAAGGGCAGATCATGCCTACTAAACCTGGTTGACTTCTTCGAGACAGTCAACAAGGCCATAGATGAGAGAAAGGTTGTTCACACAGCCTACCTTGACCTCGCCAAGGCTTTTGACACCATTCCCCACTCGGGTATTACAGAAAAACTCACCAGCCTGAACATAAACCCCTACATCACGAGATGGGTTGCCAAGTGGCTTACAGACAAAACTCACACAGTAAGAATAGCAGGCTCCAGGTCCAACTCTAAACCAGTCACAAGTGGTGTCCTGCAAGGCTCGGTCCTGGGACCCCTACTGTTTGGCATATACTTCTCAGAAGTACAGGCAAACACAGGAGGACTATGGCTAACCAAGTTCGCCGATGACTGCAAACTGGGAGCCATAATTGACTCTCCGGCTGACAAGGACATCCTCCATAAGGGCCTTACTGAGAAGAACAGCTGGTGTCAAAGTCATGGCCTCAAGCTAAATACCAAAAAATGCATAGTCATCCTGTTTGGGAAAAACAAAACACCCAAGAATTACCACATAGCTGGCAGCCCCCTTAATACAGAAGAGGTAATAAGAGATCTGGGGACCCAGGTAGATTGTAATCTCTCCTTTGACAATCATATTGCCAAAGTAGTTAAGAAATCCTTCTATGTGCCCCATCTAATTACTAAAGGGTTCGCATCTAGAAATAAAGAGGTTATAGTGCCACTCTACTCGTCACTCATCAGACCCATCATAGAGTACAATGCCCCATTTGGGATGTACCTCACAAGACACTTCCAACAGCTGGAGAGACCACAGAAGTACCTCACCAAAAGGATTACTGGCCTCAAACATATGTCCTATGCAGCCCAACTGAAAAAACTCTGGCTGTACTCAGTGGCATATAACTTACTCAAAGGTGATCTCTGCCTGACTTACAAAGCCATGTCCAACTCAGAATTGATGGACATGCTCCACCTAAAGAAATCCAAGTCACTGCGAGCCACGCTCTCTAGTGAGTTAAACCTATCCACAACAATAACTAGAACATGCTGGAGGGATAGATTCCTGTCACAGAGACGCCCCATGCTTTGGAACAAAATTCCAAACTACATTAGGCAGAACCCCTCACTAACACTTTTCAAGAGAAACCTTGACGAGTGGATGGGTAACAGATAATACACCCCTGGGATCACTTTGTTGGTTCTGCTTGACAGAGGATCAGTTAATTAATCAATAGGGTGGCGAAAGCCGACACACTCTGGCTAGGCTTATAAATACCCTCGGGCAAATAGCCTAGTACCTACCTATGAACCTATGAACCTATAAAGGAGTGAATGATTAATATTTATCTTATTCCTGAAATGACAATTTGTGTTATGTTTTAAATAACCTACCTTCAATGCAAAATTGTTACTAGAGATATCAACATGCTTGTGGTCCTCACTAAATAAAACTCTTTAGTTAGGACTGATGAATGTAGAAAATGGGCTGAGCAAAAAGCAAAACTAACACATTCACCCATCTGATATATTCTTAACAGAAAAAGCTGTCTTTTTTCCTGTTTTAATCAACCTTGAACCTGATATGAAACATACCTAAATGCTGGTAGTGGGGAGACTGTTACCTATCCAAAATTTCTACAATATGGGCTGTGATGCATCACCACAAATCCAGTAATCAAGACGCCTCAATCCTCACCACTGGCAACAGTGGGGGATGCACATACTGGGAGGATGACAGGTACTCACAGAGTATTTCCAGATGCAGCTTTTTGCATCAAGTGCAATTTCCCTTAAGAGCACATAGAGACCACAGTCAGTCTGAGGCTGGTTTCTCTCTCCTTCTTCAGATGCCCAGTAAGACTACCCAGTTGAGATCTCAGCTGAGTGACCAAGCCAAGGCCTCCAGCACCCTCTCTGTCCAACCAGTGCTTTGTGTCCCTGCCCAAGTAGCTGGCGCACACACTCTTTGAGGTTTGATTTACACACACACACACACACACACACACACACACACACACACACACACACACACACACACACACACACACACACACACACACACACACCTGGGAAAGGTTGGCACAGGTTTACTAGCTCTTCCCCCTTCTGCCCAGACTATAAGGTAGCTATTACTGCCACCAATCACTCCTTATCAGCTACTTTAAGGCCATTAACAAAGGGTGTCCAATCTTCCTGTGTAATGTTACTATCAATACAAATGGTAGTTTGACCAAGAGCAAGGCTATTAGGAGTGGCCCAGAGTGTCACCAAATAAATATGCAAGTACTCTCGGAACTTAAATATGTCTCATAAATATCAACCGCAATGATAGGTTTAAATATATGTAATAAAATACATAGCCCTCAGATCTTTGCAGATGCTGGAAGACATAAAACAATGACACTTACAAGACAATGCAGAAGGCTCCCTAGTTTTAGACATCCTGTCAACTTGCTGCATTGAATCCATCTTTTATGGCACAGCTATGAAATAATTTAATTTTAAGTATTTTCTGAAGTTTGCAAGTTAACCTTCTATGTTCCAGTTTCCACTGTTAAAATATATACAGTTACATAGTTACAATAGTGTATATACATTTCTGTTATTTTCCAGTAGGGTACACTGTGGATACATCTTTAAGCTCAGTACTTTACAAACCCTTTCAACACACACTTCTGTACCAGCAGTTTGATAGTTTGATATACACATAACATACAGTTCTAATGCATTTGTAACATAAGCATATGAATCATGTTGATATAATTATTTACAAAATTCCAGACAGCTGTGATGCACCACCATGAATCCAGTGTCCTTTCTTGACATGGGCAAACACCTTTCCAACAAGATAACGCTAGAAAATTAGGGTCTATATTAGATCAGCGAACACTTAAGAAAGCAAACGCTGATTGATCGAACTTATTTAAGCAAATTTTTAAAATATCGAAGCAACAGAAACCCGATTTTTTTTCCTAGGGAAAGAATCCAGTTGTCCATTTCTGTTGCATCAGTATTTTCAGTGCTGTGGTGGAAAGTTATGGGTCAAATTCAGGTAAGTGTGTGATTGTGTGGATGTGAGTGTTAGGGTGGGTTAGGTGAGTTAGGGTTAGGGCATGGATTAGGTATGTGTGCGACTGTGTGGACATGAGGGTTAGGGCAGGTTAGGTGAGTTAGGGTTAGGGAGTGGGTGAGGTGAGTGTGCGATAGTGACGGACCTTAGGGTTAGGGTTTGGGTTAAGGTAAGTGGATAGTTAGTGGTGTGTGTATAGTTTAGTGTAGGGTTAGGTGTCAGATTTTAGGTGTATGTGTGTGGATTGCTGTTTGTTTGGTGTGCTTGTGTTGTGTGTATGTGTTTTGGATCAGTGATTTTTTCCCTAGGAAAAAAGTCGCTGATCTGCCAGTTCGAGATTGTAAGCTTTCTCTTACATAAGTTCGATCAATCAGCGTTCACTGATCTAATATAGACCCGAAAATTATGAGAAATGGTTTGAGCCCTGTGGAACTATACTCAGTTTTCTGTCAGTTGCAGTCAGAGACCTACCACAGAAAGTCAGTACAAAACCTCGATTGTTGTCAGCGTCTGCTAACTTTGGTCATAAGAAAACCAAGAAAGTACAGGTAGTCACCCAGCCACCACACATAAGATGCATCAATGCACTCATACTCTTTAGGCCTGACAGTTTTCATAGAAACAGGGGTTCAACAAGTTTCACTGGTGGCCTGGGTTCAAGATGCACCCTGGCTGGTAGAGGTTCAGTCAGGAAAAGGAGAAAACAATTAACTTTTTTAGTTTCTCCTCCTCAGAGTGCGGAGATTCAGGTTGCTGCTGCAATGGGAGGGGGTTGCAATAATACAGGGAAGTGTAGTTTAAGCAGTGGTTGGGCCATTACACACATGCCTAATTGAGATGGAATGGCTAAGACACTCTCTATCTGTTCCTGCAATTTGATGATGAGAAGGACACATGCACTTTCAGCCTATATGGAATGCAGTGGCTATTGGGGTGCCTAGTCAACATTTGTTTCATACATTTTGGGTTCTTGTGTGCAAATGCCTATTAGCTACTGCTGGTGCTGTCCTTGAACTCTGGTACTGACTGCTAGGTGACTCCTCCTTTGACTTAATACGGTATTTGTTCTACAGTCATAGGTGAGACCAAGGTACCCTAGGACAACATTTTACTTGGAGCAGTGCAGATGTTTTTGCTTTACACACTAACCATGCCCACCCCATGTATGGCATAGAAAGGCATGAAGGTATTAAGAACAATAACATCTGCTGTTGTATGCCTTAGTACTGTTAATCCAGGATAGGCATGTCCAAGCTCTCCACAAACTACCATACTGGGCTGAAAACTCCACCCCCCATCATGATAGTTACCGCCTCTCTTTTCCTATCATTCTCCCAGATTCCTAAGTTGCCAGATTCACTAATCAAGCTCATATCTTACATCATAAATGGTATATTTCTTGCAGAATTTGTTGTCTGAGACTGATCAATAATCATAACAGGAACACAAAGTGTAACTTACTATGGTAGATGCAATAGTTCATAGATTGCAGTTTTGAATGATACCTGAATGCTCATGAAGCCCAACCCATTATAAAAGTGTCATGTAGACTTCTTACACTCACTGAACATATTTAGTCCTTCTTGGTTCATGATGGGCTGGGTGGCAACAAGGGTCTATATTAATTAATTGATGGTTCAGTTCAATGAATGTTTCCTCATCAAACCCTAACCATCAAATGTTCATTTCAGCGAATGTTCTCATTGTACAAAAATTTAAACAGGGAAACTAAGCACTTGGCCAAAACAACACTGGAACAGACATCACAGTATGTAAAACCCACCAAAGTGGCCCACACTTACCCTAATTATACATACCAGCTCTGAGATTGCACCACAGTGGGGAAAAGGGCAAATTTGTGTTGCTGACCAACTGCTTCATTTCCCTATGTAAATGTTTTGCGGATATGAAAGTTCACCAGAATGAATGTTCGATGGTTAGGGTTCGATGAAGAAAGGTTGGCGGAAGTGAACCTTCGATTAATTAATATAGCCTTGCGGCAATAGTCTAGCACTCCTCTAAACTATTGAAGTAGACATATTGACCAAAACAATGTTGGAAAAATGACAGTTTTCCTTTTCAGCATTGCACTCCAGTAGCCAGAATTGAAAAGTAACTAAACACTTCTGTGAGTTTGCAATGGTTCAAATACTTTTGATTATTTCTCACCAATCTCCATTTTAATTGTGTCCCTGTGTTCCCAATGAAAAACAAGACAGTTTCATTAAGAGACCAAATCACCGAATGCCAGATACCTTTTTTGAGCTGAGGGGACCAGAAGATGCAGGAAGCTAACATACATAAAATGAACACTGGAAGAAGGAAGGCTTACGAAAAATCAGTTAGAGCTAAAAAATGAAGACCTAGGGTTACTATAATAGCAAATAATTGCCCTGCACCTTTGTCCTTGTCTGTCAATGATTGAAGTCAGAAGTCTTAACAAGCTAAATTATAAAGGCTTAGAAACAAGTGATAACTATCCATCCAAACGGACTTAGCACTGAAATAAACAGATAGGTTAATCAGAAAGGTATTTGTCCAAGGTCCCATGGGCAACCAAATAACTGAAACATTCAACCTTATTATTTGTATAACTTATCACACTTCAGTCCATTGGTAAACAAAGGCCTATCCTCTTACAAAGCCCTTTTCATGGCGAAAAGTTATGGAGTAGCCTAAGAAGACTGACTTATTTAATGCATGGCCAGGAAGCACTAATCCATTAACCCCATAGTCGTATACTCTGCATAATGTGTATCAGGTGCTAGATTTAAAAAAACTCATGCGTGATATATTCTTACTCAGCAAGAAATATGCAGTGAACATAATTACATGGAGTCAGTGTCAGAAGCTGATATTTTTTATGCTTAAATAATAGAAACTAATATGATGTAGTTGAATTTTAAAAGAATTCATGTCTTCATAGAATATTTGAGTACAATGAGTCACAAAAAAAAAAAAAGACTGGAAATGCCTAAGCTCAGACACAAATGTATGTAACCTCAAAGCTGATGGTTTCTCATCAAAATGCTGAAGTTCTGTAAAATCAGAAATGCTATAGGCAGAGAGTTGTCAAAACACTGCAGTGCCCAGAAAAGTTATTGCGAATGAGTGTTTGTTGTATATTTCAATACATTTCAAGAATATTAGGCAAAACAAATTGATAACCAAATTTAGATAGCGTTGTTGCCTCACAGTAAGACGCTGACCAGTTCGACTCTCAGCTAGGGCGTCTTCTGTGTGGAGACATGCATGAATGG
Source organism: Protopterus annectens (assembly GCF_019279795.1). Classification (NCBI taxonomy): domain Eukaryota; kingdom Metazoa; phylum Chordata; order Ceratodontiformes; family Protopteridae; genus Protopterus; species Protopterus annectens. The sequence continues at coordinate 346,907,338 of NC_056741.1, read as the reverse complement.
GCACACCTTCTTTGAAGGTTGTGCATTAGGGCTGGCAACTCAGCACGTAAAAATCAACTGCCAATCATTAGTGGACCAGAGTTCCACTGTGGTGACCCCTAACCGGGAAAAGCCAAAAGACACAACATTACAGTACTCTATCTATCTGATAAAGACGTATAAGCTGACAGAACATATCACTGAACACTCAAAGACATCTGGGATATAAGAGGTTAATTCAAGTCTAGTCCTATAGAAATGTGACTAAAACATTCTGCAACTAATACAGAGCCTCAAGTTTTAACTGCATGGATGCATACTTAAAATTGATGGAAGTAACGTTATGGCAGAATGCACTTTAGTATGGCATACATTAAACTAATTACATATCTGTAATTACATATCTGATGCAATTATGATCTTACTTATTCCAGTTTTTTAAAAGATGCATTCACCTACCAGAAAATTCCACAGATAGGTTCATAGGTTAAGTACTAGGCAACCTTCTGTTGAGGCTCATTTTAAGCCTAGCCAATTTCCCCTTTGGTACTAGAATTAACCTATCCCATTTCGTGTTATACTGGCCTTACCTATCCATGGGCGATAATTATATCACACCCCTCTTAAGAATAACTGGAATCATACTATAAATAATTTGAGGGCACATTTGCATGGGATAAAACCTTTAGGGGCTGCCTTTGTCCATTATTAGTACAGGGGGCAGTCCTGTGGTAGCTTTTCTGTTTCCCATCCATAGATCCAAGTTGGGCTTGAATATGGACAGGGATGAGCTTTGTTTTACATGGATAGGGAGTCTTTATAAGAACAGTGGTATCCTTTGCAATATATAGCTGTCTGTCTGTCCAAACTGGTGATGTTGCAGAGTAGGTTTAGATCCCCAGATAGTGTATTTCTAATGACATTTGATTTTCTGATATGCAGTAAATCCATCAGAATTGAGTCTGAGGGTATCTTGTATGTCAGACACAGGTCACCATTTAGCAGTTTGTTGGATACTGAGTATAGTGACAGGGCTTTGGGTCAATCCATGTAGGACATGATGCTTAGGTCTTGCATCCTTTTAGTAAGGTATCTCTGTGGGCATTCTAGTTGTTGCATGTGCCTGAACAGATGTATGCAAATAGCGGCATTACACTCAGTGTCTGGCCTAATGAGGGCTGCGTAAAGGGTGGACAATGACATCCTTAGATCTAGATACCATTCTCTTTTTTAAAAGCTATGCAATATAGGGCATTTTTATGACCATGGACACATGCTGGTTGAAAGTTAGGTCATTATTCACATAAGTTCCCAGATCCTGAACAAATCGGTCAAATATTAGGTATGGATTGTTAATGTCGTAGTTCCTCAGGTAGATTACTTCACAATGGATATGACAATGCAGTTTTGGCATTTAGTTTCAGTTCATGATTTTGGCATCAGTTATTTATTTATTGGGGACAAATCTTCTTGCAGGATGGCTAAGTCATTTGAAGTTTTGATGACTGTTCATAGCTTGCAGTCATCTGCAAACTTAGTCAGCCAAAGCCCTTTGATACTGGATTTTACAACCTGTATTCATTTTGTGAGAAACCTCTGTGCATTTTCAGTTGCTGCATGTGCCTAGCCAGGTGAATATCAAAGGAGGTGTTGTATTCAGTGATGAGGTCTGGTGAGGACCAAATACAGAGGAAGAATGACCTCCTTGGACCTAGATGCTATGCCCTTGCTTATAAGTTGAGCAACATAGAATGATTTCCTTACTATCTTAGACACATGCTGGTTGAATGCCAAGTTACTATCCACATACTTCCCCAAATCTATGACTACTGGGTTCACTCTTATGGGTGTGTTATCCATGAGAACGTTTCTTTGGGTGGCCACCTTCCCAAATGGTATATTATGCATTTCTTGACATTGAGGTTTAAACTGTGGCATTGGCACCAGTCATTTTTCTGTGTTAGTCCTTGCTGTAGGATGTTAGTGTCACTGGGGGATTATATGACTGCTCCTAGTTTGCAGTCATCTGCAAACATGGTCAGTAAGAGGCCTTTGTGGTTGGCTTTGACTTCTGAGAAGTAAATGCCAAAAAGGAGTAGTCTCAGCACAGAGACCTGAGGAACTTTGCAAGTGAACAGCCTGCTTGTGGAGGTGATGCTCCCTGCCCTGACTTCCTGGGTCCTATTTGAGACCCAGCTTACTGTCTAGTGCACAGCATAGAGGCTAATGCCTAATTCCATAAGTTTGTTTACAATGCCCATGTTAGGTATTGTACTAAATGCCTTAGCCTAGTGAAGGTAGACAGTAATGCACTGTTTTGCTCTTACCCATTGTCTGTTTGGCCTTTTCAAAGAAGTCCACTAGAATGAGTATGCAAGATCTGCCTTTGGCAAAGTCAAAGGGGGTTGGATCTATTGTCTGAAGCTTTCCTATGTCATTATTAATCATATCAATGATGATTCTTTCTGTGGCTTTGCATATGAAACTAGCCAGACTTATGGTACTGTAGTTCGGAAATGACTGTTTCAGTTCTCCATTCATGTAGCACAAAGCCTGTTTGGAGGTTATGGTTAAATATTTACTCCAGACGTCCAGATAGGTCATGCTTCTGGATGTTTAGGAAGCATCGTGAGATATTTTTGGGGCCCATCACTCCAGTGATTTTAGCCTTAGAGGGAACATTTAAGCCCTACTCCCTAGTTTTTGTTGGGGGGTATGTTAGATGGCATTATTTGGAGGCAGATGGGGGTGGATTGGAGCTGAATTTTCAACCAGAAGATTTGCCATATCTTCCAGCTCTATGTGTGTTGCTCCATTAACAATCATTTATTTTTTACACGCTGCTGTGTACCGCTTTTGAGGTTTCAGATGCTATCAATGGCCTGGGAAGCCATCTTTACTTCAAAATTGGCTTTAATTTTCCCTTTTAGGTGTTTGTTTAGCCTGATGAAAAAGTTTATATCCTGCTGGGCATTGTATTTTCTAAGTTTTATTGTACAATCTGTTTATGTTTAGCTTCCACTAGAGTGGTTTGTTATGCATCGATTAACAAGACTGTACACAATTTCTGTGTATAACTTTGCATATGCAGCTGTGTTCTCCAGGTTTGGAGGGGCATGAAATTTTGTCAGGTAATTGCTTTGTAATAGGTCATTTGTCTTGGAATAGTTCCTAACTTTTACAGAGTTTGCTGATGTCAGAGCATAGATTTTTATTTTGATGGAGACAGCTTTATGGTCTGATCTTACCAGAAAGGGACTACACTTGTGGAATGGGGTGCAGCATTCTCCCATATTTGTGCATACCAGAATCCAGTATGTTTGCACGACTAGTGGGCAAAATGCCTAAATAGTCCATGATGTTTATGTTTACAAAGTCCCAAAAATCTCTGCAATTTGAGGTCATATAGGATTCCAGGTTTATACAGGGAAGTAAAACTCCCCCATGAATATTGGTATTGGGTTGAATGGTAAGTGTCTCCAGTAGGTCTAAGCATTAGTTATGAATTTTGTGGATTATAAAGCGTGATCTATAGCTTGTAAGGATATGATATGGGTCTCTGCCTATGGTAATTTAAACATGGAAAAGCTCAAGCGCATCATGCTTTTTGACCAACCTTGAGGCAACTTTGTTTTTGATGTAGATCAACACACCTCCACTTTGAGTCCCTACCTATGCAGTAGCTGGTCTAAGCATGTGAAAGGCATCATATCCCTGCATTGTTGGGATGCCATTTGTGATTTTAAACCATATCTTTGTAACTGCACAGATGTCTGCATTCTCCAGGGTGAGGAGATCTTGGAGAGAATGGAGTTTCTTGTTTAGGCTCCTGGCATTGAGCAGTAACACCTCCTGATTAAGTAATGGGCAGGGTCTTAGCTTACCTCATGGGCTTTGTAGTTGAGACTCCATGGGGCATGGCTGTATGTGTGGTGTTGGCTATAGTGCTTTTGGGTTTGCTGAGGATAACTGATGCGGGTCATGTGTCTGGTAAATGGTAACATAAGTATACAACTAGACAAATTAGCTAAGTGTTTAAAATGTTTAATAAACTAATTTATATTTTGCAAGTCCCTTTGTCAAAGACATGTTACTCTTCAGAAGTAGCTGAAAATCTAGTATTGTTCAGAATGTCGTGTTAGAACAATACAATTAAACAACTAAATTGGAAGTCAATATTATAAGAATGTATCTTAAATCAATAATCTCTTAAATATGAAATGTAAAATACGTTAATGTGATATAATGGGGATTTCCAAATGTAAGCAGTTCAGAAATTCCAGAAAGTTAGGATTACAAGTCAGAAAATAAATTACCCTTACTAGATAAATGCTACTTAGTGCAATAAAGACTTGGGCATTTATCAAAATTAATCTGTGGCCTAAATCAAGTGACAATAGAACTAGAAAAATGCAAAATACTCGACTGAAATCCATGCAGTCCAGGATAAGCTGCATTTTTTAAATAATATGTACTTCAATTAATTTATGGGTAATTTCTTCATAACATGACATGTTCAGATGAAAATGGATGACTATAAAAGTATAAACAGTGAATACTTCTGGCACATAATCTGCACTGCTGCAAATATACAGCTATTCATTTCTTAAAGGCAGATAAACTGTGCAGACCAGACTGTTTCAATCTTTGTGGGCATTAAGCCCTTCAAAATGTAAGGAGATTGTACAGTTCTTTGTAGTTAAGGTACCCATGAGCAAAGGAGCCTGGTCTAGTGTTGTAGGTAGTAAATACCTTGGTTATTCTAATACAAAGTGCCCTTACTTTTGGATGGAGTTTCAAAACACTGTTTATGCCAGAAGGCATTAAAATGTTTTTAGATGTGCATCCAGTGTAATGCAGATGTGATCTAATTCTTGCAAAACTGGTAAAATATTGCTTTCTGTACCAGGGACAAGTTATGTTTGGACTTTGTGGATCTCCTTCATACAATTTAACTCATTCCCTCCAGTATAGGTCTTTTGAGAGCGTGCTATTAACTCCCAGTGGGTGTGGTTTGAGGCTTTAAAAAAATGCAGTTATCACCTTACAGTTCTAACAAATATTCATATCTTTAGAAACATAAGTGTTACATTACTAGAAGACTGTAAATGGCAAACTATTCAAGAAAAAGTAATCTTTCTGTTAGTGGCATTCACTCAGTTTGATGCTTTAATCTGGATTATATAAACCAAAATAAAGGCAGTAAATATTCATTTTGTAATGTATAAACAGCTTATGATATCTCTGTAACCATTCAAGCAAGGCACATACTGCCAGCAGGATTTTCTTCATACACATAAGCTGTTGAAGACTGGGGGGGGAAGTGGAGGGTGAGAGGGGCACTTAGTGATCTAAAAAGGGCAATTTTTTTATAACGTTTTACTACCACAACATAGGTTCACTTGGAGGACATTTTATGCTTAGCCAATTCCCTTTTGGTGCTTGAATGAACATTTTCTGATTGGTCTTACCTATCCCATGGCTGATAACTGTATATTAGCCCTAGTGAGAATAACTGTGATCATACCATAGATAATTTGAGGGAAGCCATGTAAGCGATGCAGCATTTAGAAACTGCCTCTATTATCCATTAGTGGCATGAGGGGCAATCCTGGAGTACATTTTCTATTACCCATCCTTAGATCCAAGTTGCATTTGAATATGGACGGATAAGCTTATTTTTATGGAAAAAAAAAACACTTCTAGGATTTAGGCATAAGAACTGACATGGAGATCGATCATTTGGCGCCTTCGTTATTTATTATCAAAGAACTTCATCAGAATAAATCAAACATAGGTACAGATAAGGTTTTAAAACAAATAGTAAAAGTAATAAAACTGTAACAAATCAATGCAGTTATCAGGAACATAAGGTAAGTCTTGGAACATCCAATAGAATCAGACATTACATCATATTTATGAATAAACAGCAAGTAAGAGAGTAGCCTATGAGCAGCTAGAGGAAATGAATAAACATGAGCTACTGTTTCCTGTAACCACTTATCAAATTCAGCAAGAAGAACCAATAAACATATGGTAAAAAAAAACTTTGCGGAGAACTCAGTATGTGATCAGTGAAGTGTAGTATTCATTAACAAACAAGTACAAAAAGCACTGATCAGGAATATTAAAACATTAAACAGTTAAATATGCTCAGAGGAACTGGTAAATAAAGTAAATTAAATAGTTAAATTAAATAGTTAAATTATGCTTGGAGGAACTGGTGAATAAAGCACTTTAAACACGGAGCTTTCTCAAGCACATAGCAATAAACAGAATAATTTCTCCCCCGTGTAAAGTCTGCACCAGATAAATGCTAAAAATAAAGTTTCTCAAATTCACTAGGGCAATTCGGTACATTCCAAATAAACCAACCTAGTGAAAAGGACCGTAAAGCAAAGTCAACGAAATATAACATTATCCAATGAAATCCAACAGAACCAGGCAGTCATAAATAAACATAGAGTATGAGAGTAGCCACTAAGGAGCTAGTAAAAATGAACATACCATACTGCATTATCCAATCATGTAGTTACCATGAACAAACTAATCAATGGCAATAAAGTACACTCTGAGATTAAAAAAAAAAAAGCTACCAAGTATAGTGACATGTATAAAATTAAGTAATCAAATACATCTTCCAGTAAAAAACACATCATGGACACATTACACATATTAAAGTTCAAATTGGAAGTAGTGAAATGGAAGAAATAATAATAATAGAGACAACCGAAGTAGCAGCAAGCACAAAGGTGAGTCACAGTATTGTTCAGCAATAGTGGGCAATTCACACTTAAACTCCTGCTCAACCAGCTGCTTAAACTGTGTTCCTTAACCTCAACATGGGTACCGAAAGGTAATGCAAATCAATAAAAACATTCAAATGCAGCAAGTCAGAGAATTCCTACTAAAAATAAAACAACACTTGCCAACTGCAAGCTACTGGATAAAAACGGGTATAACATACTTTAACCTCCATTCAAATTCCCAGTAAGGATAGAAGCACCGACAGAGATGAACCTAGAAAAGAATATATGAACCAGCAATAGGCATGTAACCTCTAATAAATTTACCAGTGAAGATAGAAGGAGCAAAGGTGGTAACGCAAATTCATAGTGAGAAAAGGCAGTATACATGCAGCAAAATATCAAGATCTTAAACAAGTCAACAACTCAGTAGTAAACACGAGTAAAAAATATTTTGTCATATCACATTAAACAGTAGGTAAAACATATACATTGAAAAAATAAAAATGAAAAATAAAAAGTGAATCATACACATACACAATCAAATGTGCCGTCTTAAGGCAGATTTCAAATTCAAATTATCATTCAATCCTGGTCTTTTCTCCAACACTCCAAAGACATGGATTAGGTGGCTTGGGCATTCTAAATTGCCCATAGGTGTGAGTGTGTATGCAAGTGTTGTGGCATGGAAGAGCAACATCAGCAGGGTTAACTAGCCACACACACACCTTCATAAACGGAGCAGCCTACATAAACATAAATGGAGCAGCTGAGCCGACATAAACATAAAGGAAGGAGCCTGCATAAACATTAACGGAGCAGCTTACATAAACATAAATGGAGCAGCCAAGCCTACATAAACATTAATGGAGGAGCCTACATAAAGATTAATGGAGCAGCCTACATAAACATAAATTGAGCAGCCTTGCTGTGAATCTGGTAGCAATGATGCGATCATGAACATTTTTCCGCGCATGTTTATGTTTAAAATTTACATTAGCATGCGTGCAACTGCTACACATGCATAAGTCCTCCTTAAAAGTGTGTGTGGGGGGGCGCTCCCTCCTCCTCACTCTATGGTTCCAGTGCCTATGGAGGGATTTTAACTTTTTGTTGATGCTGCTAAGGGAGTTTTTCCAGTCTTGGGACTTCACCTTATTCCGCATCAGTTTCTTCCTTCTGTTGCAGAGTTTGTTTATGGCAGGGGACCACCAAGTTGGCTTCCGTGTTTTGGAAGAGAGCATCTTGGTTCTATTGGGTATGACGAGATCCATGCATTTGTGTACATGTTCGTACAGTGCACTGGTGTATGATTCAGTGGTCATGCAACTATTCTCCATTTGAATGGGTGCCGTGAAGTTAGCCACCTCTGTTTTTAGGAGCAGAAACTTAGATTTGGAGAAGTTTTTCATGGTGGTTACCTTTGTGGGGTGGGAGGGATGTGGATTTCCAAGGTGATTAATTTGTGGTCAGCTCTAACCAGGGAGAAGTTGACTATTGGTATAGAGCAATGGTTGCCCATGTTAGTAATGACCAGGTCAAGGATGTTGTTACCTCTAGTGGGGGTAAGAACGAGCAGGTCCAGGGCATTGGAATTAATGAATTCCAGGAATCGTTGGGCAAGTGTATTAGAACATGAGTAGTTTACCCAGTTAATGGCGGGGTAGTTGAAGTTGCCAGTATGAGAGTGTTAGGTTGGGCCCTAATAATCTCCAAGGTGCTTAAGAATGTGGAGTGTGAGTCTTGGGACATGGTTGGGGACCAGTAGCAGGCTACGACCTGAATTGCTGTCTTACCCAATGTTAGCTGCACCTGAAGTATCTCTGATGCATTATGTTGGGCTACCAGTCTGGAGGTGAGTACATCCTTTATGAATATGGAAACACCTCCACCTTTGGAGCTTTGGTCCAAGTTCTGGGGCCAAAAGGTGTGGAATGAGTTATAGCCTGGTAGTGCAGGGGTCTTTTTGCTGCTTTGAACCAGGTCTCTGTTACCACACAAATGCCAATGTTCTCCATTTTAAGGAGTGCTTTGAGAGAGTGCATTTTGAGATTTAGACTTCTAGCATTGAGCAGCATGACCCTCAGATTGCATTTGTTTGTAGCTGTTACAGTGGTAATTTGGTCTTTGGAACACCACCTAAAAAAGGCACTACAGGGGTGGCAAGAGTCTTAGCCAGTATCCGGAAGCCCAGGGGTGACAGATGCAGGCCATCTCTGGCAAAGCATTGAGGTCTGTCAATCATGTCATCCCAGGCAGACATATACTGGATCAGCCATCAGGCTGAAATGTTGAGATTCCCTGGCTCAAATGAAACAAGTGTTGATTCTGATGAAATCCCCAGTCAGGGGATGAAAGTGCTCAATCCAGTGGTTTTCCAGTTTTACTATTAAAGTGGATTTTATTGCTGAATTCTTTGGTTGCTGCTATTTGTGTTCAACTACACAAGAAAACCTTTTTGAGATTCCTTGACTGCTGACACTGTGTGTTATGTATTAGTGGTTTTGGTCAAAACTGGTCACTCCATTTTGTACATTTATGTACTGGATCCCCTTGGAATGACATCGGAAACTTAGACAATTGTTGAAATTAATCATTTTCTGCTTGTATTGTGGTATTATTCTGGGTGATGGTAGGATGCTGCTCAGGGCTAGGGCATACCCACCTGGGCTACATAATCCGAGAGCTCCTCCATAACTCTTTTCATGTAGTCCAGGGAGGTATGTCTCAGGTCATTCACATCAACATGTACAATTTGTACTTGTCGTTGAGGGACCTGAGTGTGTGCATTATGTGGTGGATCTTGGCACCTGACAGGCAGTGACTGTTACTTTCTCCTTATTCAACCTAGTGAGTGGGACATCAGTGTGCCTCACTATTGAGTCACCTGTGACTAGTGTGTTGGGCATGCTGTTTTGCCTTAGAGGCTTTGGTTGAGTGGAACAATGTTTAAGAGAGTTATGGGTCTTGTAATTAGTGTTGTGCTGGTTGAGTGCATTTCTACCTTGGTGGCCTCTTCTCTTTGCATAGATTTTTATTGAGAGCCTCCACAAGGGAGGGTGTGTGATTTGTGTTTTTATGTGAAGGTAGTGCTGGTGTGTGTTCTGGAGGGTTACGTGTTCCATGTGGTGTGGTGCAAGTGTTGACCTTCTTCTCTTGACCAGCTATTCTGGTCTTGGCTGGAGAGTGCGTGGCTTCCAGTTTGGATATATAAGTGCATCTCTCGCAAGTCTGAGTATTGGGAGGAAAGCGGAGAGGGTTGTCAGTGTACATGAGGCAAATGCTACATTGCCTCAGGATGCCCAAGTTCATCATGTTAATAGGAGAAAGCACAGTGAATTGACCTTTAGACATGCCTGGAGGGGTGGGCATTAATAACAAGTACTGGAGGTGTTTCCTTGTAGAACATTTAGTGGTGGTAGCACTTTTGTCTGCTACAATAATTGCTACAAGAAGTCTGGTAAAGTGCTAGATTAATAAGCTAGTAAAAGTGCAGGAGAGGAGAGAACTAGCAGATCTAAGGGAAAATTTGAAGAGCAGACTTTCTGGCACTGCTCAGAAGCTTACAAACAGTCCTGGATACAGCAAATATGTATCTGGACTAGACTAGTTACAGGAAAGGAGGAAAGAAGCACAAATGTGGGCTTTTAAACTAGAAAGTTGAAAGAGTTGGAAAAATTGCCCAAACGGCCAATGAACTACAATTTCTGGGCCAGAAACCATGCCTCTTGTGGTAGATAGGCTACCTAGTGCTTACCACTCCCACTGATAGGCTAGAAGGCTTCCCTGCAACACAGAAAGGCTTGGGGGGCTTAGAAGCTTAGAAACAGTCCTGGACACAGCAAATCTGTATCTGGACTAGACTAGTTACAGGAAAGGCAGGAAACAAGCTTAGAACTTTTTTTTTACAGAAAAGCAACTAAAACAGCATTAAAAAAAATTCAAATGCAGTGCAAGCTAGAACACTTGAGTTGTAGCAATATTAAAGGAAATACAGTTTAAATAAATGAAATGTATTCAAATGGTATTCTGAACTGAATTCAATTATTATTTTATTCAACTCTGAACAGTTAAAAAGTGCCAACAAATATACTTAGCTCTACAGCTCTATATTTCCAGATTGTTTGAGAAGCACACTCAGTCAGAACACAAGGAGATTCTAGCAATGGTAGATTATTTTTTTAGTAAAATAGAAAGGGAAAAAGGAGTTAACTGCAGAAATGCCTGGAAGAGTACTTGGCTGTAATGAGTTGAAGTGCTGCTAGTAAACCATACTGATCAGAAACATCATTTAGACAAATACAGATCCAAGAGTTTTTGCACAGTTCTCAAGTTTCCTCTTTTGTATTAGGCTATTAACAAAGTAATTTATGTACAGTTTTATTCCTCTTTTACATCACACAATCATTGTCGGGATTTTCTTTCTGTGTATTTTCTCCTAGTGTTCGGGCAATTAAACTCACTCTCATCAGTGATGAACTCTTATTAGAGGGGCCATAACCAGACAGCCAAGAATGCTTCTAGTTCCGTTTAGCAACTACACCTGTATGACTCATTCATGAAGGCTGTGGGTCTTTTTCTACTTTTAACTCAATCCTTGCTCTCATGCAACTTGGCTGTGTGGGAATTCCCATGACACCAGATGTAATCACATGATAGCATGAGTATGCACATACAAGCCAGCTGCAGCACAATGTCTGGCTGGCAAGTCCTAGCTTCCTGTTATTAGCCGAACTCTGCCTGTACTAGCTGCCTGGTGCTGGGTGTTAGACTAAGCTGCCATCCATCCACTGTCAAGATGGGAAAGTTTGCAGGAGCCACTTAATTCCACCTTCCCTGGCTATCCCTTCCACAGCATTTAGACAACTAATTGGGGTTTATCCCACTGTGCCACAGACCTGGCCTTGTCATTTTAATTTCAAATCAAGGTACAGTACTTAGAATTGCCTTTTTAGAAGGCTAAATGATGTCTTTAAGCCATTTGAATTTAGTGACCCCATTGACAGTTGATATCATCCACAGAGTTTACTAGGCCAATAAGCAACAGAAGTAGATTAGCAGGCCACTCTTGCATGTTCAGCATTGAGAGTCTCAGCAATTCAAATGTTCACCCTGCATGTGTTTGTGATGTGTGAAGAAACCAGAGTTTAAGAAAGAAATCCATGCAAACACAGGAATGGTATGCAGACTCCACACAGAAGGCACTTTAGCCAAAGTCTGAATCAGAGAAGCTCTTGCTATGTGACGGCAATGCTACTCACTGCACCCTCATATTACTCCCTCAGGGCAGGTATACTGTCTAGATATTCTGTAGTAATGACTTGTGTTTCTGCATCATTATCAGGATAAGTAAGCCTTCCTCTTATAAAAGAATGGAGGAAAACCACAGTACCACTACCTCTTTTTCCAGAACACGCAAATTCTACAACATTAATAAAGTTCATGCTGGAAGCATTCCAAGTGACTGTGATACAAGAATATGGTAGTCGTCCTTACCCATTGTCACTAGGTGCCCTGGTCAACAAAAGAAGGTTTTTAATGAACAAAGCATAGTTTCTTTAGGACAGCAAGGTCATACCTGATATGGCGATTGATTGATTTGAGGGAAGTAAAATATGAGGGGAAGCTAAAATATATAAAATGGAAAAGATGGCCTAGCAAAAGAAGTTAAAGATTTAGGATGGAGGTTTAGGGATCCTGTGGTATCTCAGATTCCTCTGTACCTCATTCACATGCCTTAAGTGATTAAAGGCTCAAAAATAAATCACCTAATGCATAATACTATAGAAGCAAAAGCTAGATGTGTAAACAAACCTAGCAGTGAAGTAAACAGATGTGTTTATTTAAGATATTTTTCCAAAGTCCCACAGGTAGCTTAGTACTTGGAATCCCTTATCAGTTGTGTGACTTATCACATTTTTCTCTACTAGTAAACAAACGTGGCATAAAATCTTTCACACACCATTGCTTAGTAATAATTTATGGACTAAGCTAGCAGAATTGTGTACTCAGGAGCAGAAGCAGGGACCAAACCACCCTGTACTTACCAAATCTATATAATGCATATCAGGTTGCTGGGACATAGAACCTTATATACAATGCCTCTCTTATTTATCATAGAACAAGGAATGTTTGTAAATATCTGGAGGCAGAGTTACAGGCTTGCCATTAATATGCTTTGATAAAAAATGACCTGACATACTAGAATTTTAAAAAGAAAGTACATTTTCATATAATATGTAATCAGAATATGGGCCTCTGAGAAACCAGTTTGTTCAGCCTAAGTTTTGACACAAATATCTGCAGGCTCATAATGAATGTAGTTTCATTAGATTGCTTATGTGAAATCAGAAATACTTGCTATGGACTGAGTCTTATTGTTAAAATGCTGCAGTACCCACTAAAGTTATTGTGAATAACAGTTAAACATTTCAGTGAACTTTAATAATAATTACCAAGACAGATAAAAACAGATTGTCAGTAAAATACTAACCAAATTCAGTTGTATATTGACTTTGTTCTGTTTACTCAGGTAATCTATTTATCTAGAAACAAGAACAAAGGGTTTGTGTCTGTACAGCTAATATCAAATACAAATAACCAGAAAACAGCTCATGTAGTGCTCCCTCAGTACAAATACCTCTGCAGTCAGCTCTGAAATTAAGATGAAAATTTAAATAACCAAAGCTGCCAGTATAAAAATGGTTTTAATATAACAAACAAAAGTCAGGTACATAGGTTAAGCACTTTCATCCTTATTTAGCTGTGTAAAGGACTTCATCAGAACCATTTACCCAAGACCCAACTTGCCTTATATACACATAAATGTAATTCTTTAGTGGTCCATACCAATTTACTTTAAAGACTATCATACCTCTCAACCTCTTAGGAGTAAGAAATTTGAACAAAGCCATAAATAAAAGTGGGACAAAGGCCCAAAAACAAGGACAATTCTTAAATATTGCTTTTACAAACTTAGAAAGTTGATAGAATAACAGGTTTTGCATTAGTATGAATTTTCTTAAGCACGAGAAGTCTGAAACTCAAATGTCTGCCATTACTTTCTAACTTCAGTGTTTAATGTTTTACCACTAATTTGCACAAAAACACAACTTTATGAAAAACAGGCAAAAAAATTTGAGGCCAAAATCTGGACAGTCTGCAGAAATATGTACAGTTGAGAGGTAGATCATTCATATTAAAAACTTTTCATTTAAAAAGACAGACATACAGTAACATTCCAAAGGCAAATATATACAGACCCTCTGAAGAAATTATACAAATATTATAAACAATGTTTAAAACAATATTTAAAAATAAACAATACTTACAAATAAAAAGTCAGGACAAGCCTTGTAAATGTGTTTAAAAGTATAAAACATGCACATATTAAAGTTCTAATAGGTGCATTCTTAGTAAGTAATGATGCCTGACAGGGTGTGCATTAATGTGTAATTAATGCCCATCCAGGGGTGCCATCAGGCCCGAGGGCCTATGCACCCCTGGAAAGGCATTAATTACTCATTAACACACACCCTGGAGGGCATTATTGTGCTTAGAGAATAGGGTCTCTGTAAAAGTTTTGTGCTTTACTTACTTATTTTTTTAAATAACTTTTTTTTGTATATTTTTGGTGTAAAATAGTTCCGCCACCTAATGTTTCAAACTTTCTTTAGTATATGTTAATGCTGTTAGAGGAAGCATTTTGCATAAAAATATATATAAAAATAATATAGTACTTAAAAAAAGAAATAAGTAAGCAAAGTACAACAATTTTACAGATAGCCCATTCTCTCTCTCATACACAGTCACGTCTGCTTTCATATACGCATTCACTCACACAAGATCGCTCTCACTCTCTCTCAGTCTCTTTCTCTCACACATAAACACACACACACTCACACACACACACACACACACACACACACACACACACACACACACACACACACACACACACACACACACACACACAGTCATTTCTGCTTTCATACATACATTTATTCACACATGATCGCTCTCAGTCTCTCAAGATCTCTTTCTCAAACACACACAGTCACTCCTGCTTTCATACATGCATTTACTCACACAAGACTGATCTGTCTGTCTGTCTCTCTTCTCTCTGTCTCTCTCAGTCTCTCTCACACACACACACATTTTCCTGTGCTTTCTTACATGATTTCAATCACAAACGCAGACAGAAAAATAAACATACACATATTCACTTCTTTAGACAGAGGAAGGAGGACAAGGAGACATGGTGGTGGAATGAGGAAGTACAGGAGAGTATACAGAGGAAGAGGCTGGTGAAGATGAAGTGGGATTGTCAAAGAGATGAAGAAAGTAGACATGAGTATAAGGAGATGAGGCGCATGGTAAAGAGAGAGGTGGCGAAGGCTAAGGATAAGGCATATAGAGAGTTGTATGAGAGATTGGACACTAAAGAGGGAGAAAAGGACCTGTACCGATTGGCTAGACAGAGGGACAGAGCCGGGAAAGATGTGCAGCAGATAAGGGTGATAAAGGACAGTGAGGGAAACGTACTCACAAGTGAGGAGAGTGTGTTGAGTAGATGGAAAGAGTACTTTGAAGGGCTGATGAATGAAGAGAATGAGAGAGAGAGAGAGAGAGAGAGAGAGAAGGTTGGATGATGTGGGGATAGTGAATCAGGAAGTGAAGCAGATTAGCAAGGAGGAAGTAAGGACAGCTATGAAGAGGATGAAGAATGGAAAGGCTGTTGGCCCAGATGACATACCAGTGGAAGCATGGAGGTGCTTAGGAGAAATGGCAGTGGAATTTTTAACCAGATTGTTTAATGAAATTTTGGAAAGTCAGGGGATGCCTGAGGAGTGGAGAAAAAGTGTTTTGGTACCTATCTTTAAGAATAAGGGTGATGTGCAGAGCTGCAGTAACTACAGAGGGATAAAATTGATCAGTCACAGCTTGAAGTTATGGGAAAGAGTAGTGGAAGCTAGGTTAAGAAGGGAGGTGATGATTAGTGATCAGCAGTATGGTTTCATGCCAGGAAAGAGCCCTACAGATGCAATATTTGCTCTGAGAGTATTGTTGGAGAAATACAGAGAAGGTCAGAAGGAGTTGCATTGTGGACTTAGAGAAAGCATATGAAGGGTGCCTAGAGAGGAGTTGTGGTATTGTATGAGGAAGTCGGGAGTGGCAGAGAAGTATGTAAGAGTGGTACAGGATATGTACAAGGGTAGTGTGACATTGGTGAGGACTGCGGTGGGAGTGACAAATGCATTTAAGGTGGAGGTGGGATTACATCAAGGATCAGCTCTGAGCCCTTTCTTATTTGCAGTGGTGATGGACAGGTTGACAGATGAGATTAAACAGGAGGCCCAGTGGACTATGATGTTTGCAGATGACATTGTGATATGTAGTGAGAGTAGGGACCAGGTTGAGGAGACCCTGGAGAGGTGGAGATATGCTTTAGAGAGGAGAGGAATGAAGGTCAGCAGGGCTAAAACAGAATATACGTGTGTAAATGAGAGGGAGGGTAGAGGAATGGTAAGGATGCAGGGAGTAGAGTTGGTAAAGGTGGATGAGTTTAAATACGTGGGATCAACAGTTCAGAGTAATAGTGAGTGTGGAAGAGAGGTGAAGAAGAGAGTACAGGCAATGTGGAATGGGTAGAGAAGAGTGTCAGGAGTGATTTGTGACAGACGGGTACCAATAAGAGTGAAAGGGAAGGTCTACAAGAGGGTAGTGAGACCAGCTATGTTATATGGGATGGAGACGGTAGCATTGACGAAAAGGCAGGAGTCAGAGCTGGATGTGGCAGAGTTAAAGATGTTAATAGTTGCACTGGGTGTGACTAGGATGGACAGGATTAGGAATCAGTATATTAGAGGGTCAGCTCAGGTTGGACAGTTTGGAGACAAAGCAAGAGAGGCGAGATTGCGTTGGTTTGGACATGTGCTGAGAAGGGATGCTGGGTATATTGGGAAAAGGATGCTAAGGATGGAGCTGCCAGGTAAGAGGAAAAGAGGAAGGCCTAAGAAGGCCTAAGATAAGGTTTATGGATGTGGTGAGAGAGGACATGCAGGCGGTTGGTGTGAAAGAGCATGATGCAGAGGACAGGAAGAAATGGAAACAGATGATCTGATGTGGCAACCCCTAATGGGAATAGCCGAAAGAAGATGATGATATTCACTTCTTTCTGTTTTTTTTTTTTTACACTCATTAAACAGCAAAAGAGCTGCTTAGCCGATGTAAAAGTAATGTCAGCCATTAGTTTTTAGCAGTCTGAGATCCACGACAACGTGATATGCTGCTGTGAAGCGGTGGACTCATTCTTCATCGGGTATTATGTACATTAATACCCTGCTGGAGAATGTTTGATCTCCAATCAAGGTGCCGATGTACAGATTTCCCAATCTCTAAAGATAATGTCATAAACACTCTGCTTTCATTTTAAAGCTGGGAGAATAGAAATCTGTTCATGTAAACCTGGGTAGTTAGTGGCATTTAATCTGAACTGCCAAATCACCTCCCTAAATTCTACATATGTCCCCCAAGATCCTCCTCTTTCATTGTAAGGCACTATTTCCAAAATGCCAAAAAAAGAATTTTTGAAACCCTTGCAAGACTGAGTATGTTGGTATTTTCTCTCATTAGATCATAACTATGTTTGTAAATGCATTTACATAAATGTCTCTCAGTCTTGCCAACATAAACATTCTGACAGGCAGTACAGACTATGACGTAAATGACTCCTTTATTTCCACAGTTTCCTTTCACTAAACTAATCTGTATGTTTCTGATGTTAATGCTGTCAGCTTTTAAAATAAAATGGCACTGGTTACAAGCACCACAGGGGTAGGTTTTTCCTTTGCATACGGTGTCTTGGATACTAATAATTCTTTCCGCTAACTTTTTCAAGTTTTTACCTATCTTGTAGGTAAAGCTGAAATGTTTGATAGGCATCCATTTCATTTTAAAAGCTGATAGCATTAATATCAGAAGCATACAGATTAGTTTAGTGAAAGGGAACTGTAGAACTAAAGGAGTCATTTACATCACAGTCTGTACTGCCTGTCAGAATTTTTATGTTTTTTTATGTTGGCAAGACAGAGACAGTTACATAAATGCATTTACATTCATATGTATGATCTAATGAGAGAAAATACCAACAGTTCTTTGTTTAAACATACCCAGTCTTGCAAGGGTTTCAAAAACGTCCTTTTTGGCATTTTGGAAATAGTACCTTACAATGGAAGAGGAGGATCTTGGGGGACATATTTAGAATTTAGGGAGATGATTTGGCAGTTTAGAAAGCATAGTGTTTATGACATTATCTTTAGAATGTACCTATTAGAACTATAATATGTGCATGTTTTACACTTTTAAATACATTTACAAGACTTGCCCTGACTTTTAATTTTTAAATACACATTGTTTCTTTTAAAATATTGTTTAAAACATTGTTTATAACATTTGTATAATTTCTTCAGAGGGTCTACATGTATTTGCCTTTGAGGCAGTACTGTATGCCTGTCTTTTTAAATGAAACGTTTTCAATATGAATGGTCTTTAAAAGAATGCAATTAAACTAAATTGTTATGGACCACAAAACAATTACACCTATGTGTATACATAAGGCAAGATGTGTCTTGTGTAAATGGTTCTGATGAAGTCCTATATGAACTAAATAAGGATGAAAGGGCCTAACATACGTACCTGACTTTTGTTTGTTATATTAAAATCGTTTTTATACTGGCAGCTTTGGTTATTTGAATTTCTTCTTCATTTTGGAGCTGACTACAGAGATATTTGCATTGAGGGAGCACTACGTGAGCTGTTTTCTGGTTAACTTATTTATCTTGTCCAAACCCGGCCAAAGACAACTAAACTCAACAATCATACCGTCCAAAGTTCAGAGGAGAAACTCAAGAGGTTAATTCAGTTCTAGACTTGTACAAATGTAATAAAGGTTATAACTTTGAATGTGCTTGAGTGCTTTCACTAGTAATAAACAAACAAATATTCTGTAACTAGTACAGACCCTGCCTCTTTAACTACATGGACATATGCTTTAAGTAATAAACATAATTACAGTACAGAATACAATTTCTCAGCACTTTATGCTAACCTCAGAAACAGTATACATTTCAGTTAATTATGAGCTAAACAGCTAACAGTTGTATGTCTGATGCAATCATGGCCTTGCTAACTGTAGATGGAGAAAAAACTGTCACATCAGAAAATACCAAAATGGAGTTCTGTAGTTTTGTTTTCTTAAGGCCAGTGTCTTGTCTTCCTGAATAATACAATGCAATGTGCAATGCAGACCTTTATGAAGACTGTAGAGTGGAAACATTTTACAAAGAGTTTGGAATGTTGAAGGTCTTAAATTTCCTTGAAAGACAGGAATGCATTTTGGTAAGGACTAAGTAAAACTGCAGATGAACAGTGTTTATACAAAAGCCATGGAATACTTATTTTGCCTGTTTTTTGGTTGAAAAGGGGGTACTTTTCCGTTAACGGGGCAACAGCTTACTTGGCTTTGTTAACTGTTTTGTTGTAATGAAAGTTGTCATTCATTTAACCTCCTGATTCTTTTTTGAGATTTCTCCCTGACTGATTGACGTCACGCTACGGGGTGTAGCCAGTGGAAGGGGGTGCCTGGCAGATTTGAGTGGGTCTTAAAGTATCATATGCTCTGCCCTTTTTTAAAATTTCATAGGCATTTATTAAGTCGACAGACTTAAACCCTAGAACCAAAGTATGTTACAAGCAACAATACCCACACTGTTTTTGGTTGTCATTTTAATAACACAAAAGAAAAACAGCTGTCTGACTTGTTGGTTCTCACCCTTAAGCAAATTTGAGGTGATAGGCTTGCTCTGTATTTGGGCCCTCATCAGGGTTATTTTATCGTTTTGGTAACATGCTGCTGTTCATGTAGAGCAGTTTTAGTTGTCTTCATCTTTGTCGACCTTCCATCTGTGGTTATAAAGGCCTATTTGTTAGCCTGTGTTCAAAGTTCCGTTAACATTACATATTTATTCAGAGTTCAGTTAGCTACGTCATGTTCTCTTTTTTTTCTTCCCATAGCCTTTCTGATGAGTTTGTTTCAACAGTGTATACGGTCACTTAGTTTCTTTTTAGTTCTTTTTAGGGCACTGTTAAGAGCTAATTGGCATGAAAACAGATTGTTGTATTCTCTACTGTTAAAAGAGCATACCAGTGTTTGATATACTGCAGTCTGTCAAAATACACATCTGTCAGATGCCAGTCTTCACACTTGTTTGGGTGAGTGTGATTGTAGTCAATCCACAACTCTTCTTTCCCATTACTGCACATGGGCTCGGGGTGTCACTTCAACACTAACAATCATCTAGAGTCAAGGTTTATACCGGTGGGTGGCTACCCTTGGGCGCTATTTCATCCACACCACACACTCGCACCCAGTGACCACATATAAAGCAAACATTTTCTGATCTTGAGCAACATAATGGGGAGCAAGGGAAGTATAACTCTTTGTATAAACATCAGCGGCAGCAGTGTGATGTTTGCGACCGCGGGCTAACATTCCAAATGCTGATTACAGCTGCTGCCCCATAACAGAAAAGTACCGAAAAGGGTACTCAGACCATTTCATTGATTTGGTTAACAAAATGCTAAATTAAATAAAATAAAAAGAAATGACCTAGTGCAAAAACAGTACACAAGTGTTATTATATGACAATACATCACCCACATTTTATTTAAACTAAAAGTACATTTGTATCTATGCCACAGGGGATGTTTAGGCTTAAGTACCAGAAGAAAACCCTTGTTGGGATTCACAGAAAGTTTTCTTAAAGAAATCAGAGGTTCTGCAACACAGAACACTGATACAAAAACCAGCTAATGAAAACAGTACAGTAGAGTTAATTCTCCTTTCCCTTTCATACAGATATGTTGATATTTTATGTCCCTCTTCAGATTTTCTCTCCCTTCCTCGCTCATTCCCTTCAATTCATGTTCTTTGACTCCATATATGCTCTACATTCTTCCAGCAATCTGCAGCAAGTTCAAGTTTTCTTCAGCCCTTTTCTGTTTCCCAACTATCCTATGGTTCATCTGCACAAACGCTTCTTGTACTGCATGAAATGCAGTGATTATGCTTCAATATCAGGAAAAAGACAAACCAGTAAAATGCTACTATAGCGCAAAACCCGACTTTAACAAACTCTAAAGCAGCCCTGCTCAACTTGATAAGGTCAGGTCTTGTCCTAGACAGTCAAATCTGCCAGGACTGATTAGCAAAGACAGTGGAAGAATATATAACAGATTTGTTTCCATCTGCAGTTCATATAGATAACATGTTCCATGCTCCATCTAAGTAGCTAGAATAACAGAACATGTGGTTGCTAGCATTTTCTGAAGAATACATCTGAAACTGAAATGAATGTTATTATTTAATGATTTCAATCATAGGATCATAGGAAGTTACTAGGAAATTGGCCCTGAGGCCCTTATATGCCTAGCCAAGAATTTAGCCCATGTTTAGACAAGTCAGCACCCAAAGCCCCTGTCCAGCAGGGACACAGGTGGAATCCCAGGGGTGCATTTTCTGTTTCCCATACAGTTATCCAGGTTGCGCTTGAAAAGGGATAATGAGGTACTCTACTTGACATGGAGAGGGAGTCTATTCACAGATGGGGGAGTCTCTGGGACACAAATCTATCCCACCAACAATTCCTATTGATGTCACAGATCAGGTTGAGGTCATGTGTGAGGGTTACTTGAGTAGAGCTTGACTTGCGGATATGCAGCAGTCCCATCAAGGCGGGGTCTGAGATTGCTTTGTATGCCAGACAGAGGTCACCTCTGAGGAGTCTGTATGAAACTGAGTAGGGGGACAGGGTTTTTAGACTATATGTGTAGGTTAGATGTTTGAGGCCCTGGATTCTTCTGGTGAGGAACCTCTGTGGTCTCTCCAGCTGCTGCATGTGCTTTGCAAGGTACATGCCGAAGGGGGAATTGTACTCAATAACTGTCCTTATAAGGGAAGAATATAAGGATGTTATGACCTCCTTGTCCCTGGATGAGATACCCTTACTTATGAGGTGGGCCATGTAGAAAGCTTTCTGTACAACAGAAGCAACATGGTGGTCAAAAGTCAGGTTGCTATCAACATGAGTGCCCAAATCTGGCATGACTGATTGTGCGCTTAGGATGTTGTTATTAATGTGATAATATGTGGAGATGTCACTCTCCTCAAAGGGGATTATGATGCATTTTTTGGCTTTCAGCTTGAGGTCATGTTTCTGACATCAGTCATTTGTTTGGGTTAGACCCTCTTGGAGGATGTCCACATCACTTAGGGAATTGATGACTGCGTCAGCTTGCAGTCATCTGCAAATGTGGTCAGCCATAGCCCACTGGTTTTGACCTGCACTTGTATATCCCAAATAATCCCTGGGGAACGCCACTCATTACTGGTCTACTGCTTGAGGTGGCTTATCCTATTTTGATTAAGTGGGTTCTATCAGTGAGCCAGTTTGCAACACATCTGATAACATATGGATAGATGCTTATTTGAGAGAGTTTATCTATTATCCCCAAGTGGGGAATAGTATTAAAGGCTTTGGCCAGGTCAAGATAGGCAGAGTGCACCATCTTCCCCTCATCCACGGCTTTGGTGATTGTCTCAAAGAAGTCAGCTAGATTTAACAGACATGACCTCCCCTTAACAAAGCCAAACTGTGTGGGGTTGAGTGTTTGGAGGTTGCCAATGGCCCTGTTAATGAGGTCCATGATAACCCATTCCATGGCCTTGCAGATCCAGCTAGTTAGTCTGATGGGTCTATAATTTCCCAGATCAGTGGACACTCAACCTTTGTGTAAAGGGATGACAGTGGCTATCCTCCACTCAGCTGGGACAAAGCTGGTACTCATGCTTTGGTTGAATAGGGTGCCTAATGGTGCTGCAAGTTCATGCCTGAGTTCATGTAGGATGCAGCGTGGGATGTTATCGGGTCCCATAGAGGCTGTATTTTTTGCCTTTGAGAGGGCAGTGATGACCTGTTCCCTACAGATAAATGGAGGGGGGCAGGCACCGGGGATGTTCTGATTTACTGATGGGGTGACAGAAGGGTGAAGGCTTCACTGAATCTGTCAGCCAGTAGGTTGGCTATACTACAGCATTTGTGTATGTGGTGTCCTTGACCAGAAGTTCTGAACAGATCTGAGTGTTTCCATTAAAAATGCGGACATATGTGAAGAAGGCCTTATGACTGCCTTTAGTAGATGTGGCCAATTTGGATTCAAAGTTGACTTTAGTGGATTTCACTAGTACTCTTATTTGCTTGTTCAGGTTAAGCAGAGATTGCTTCCAATTGGGCATCTGCTCTGTCTTGGTCCTGGACAGCAATTTTTCCTTTTGTTATATAGTTTATTTATTGCAGATGTCCACCAGACAGGTTTACTCTTCCTTGTGGAGGATGATTTTGTCCTGTCAGGTATTCCTGATTCCATGCAGCTATACAAATGCTCGTATAGTACTTTGGTGTAGATTTGGACATTGGTGCCAGTTCCAACAGAGGGGGAGGAGGCTGTGAAGCTGTTTATGCCAGGAGGGTGTAGTCAGCTTTGGAGAAGATTTTTTGTTTGACCCTAGCTAGAGGGGGTCAGAGGGGGGTCAGGGGAGATGCTGACTCAAAAGTGACTGCGTTATGGTAGGATCTTACCAGGGAGGATGATGCTGTCGGGGTGCTGCAGTGGTTACTCATGTTGGTTAATACCAAGTCCAAGACATTATCACCTCTTGAGGAGGTATTGACTAGCTGTTCCAAGGCATTTGCACTGATAAAAATTGAAGAATCTCTGGGCATTTGTTTTCTGGCATGAGTAGTTTTTCCAGTCTATGGTTGGGTAGTTAAGGTCTCCCAGGATCAGGGTAAAGGGTTGAATCTTGACAGATTTGAAGAGGTCCAGACAAGAGGAGTGGGCATCTTGAGTCAAATTTGGGGGCCTGTAGCTAGCTATGATTTGAATAGGGGGCTTTGTCCATGGTTAACCACACCTGGAGTTTCTTCTATGCATCATACTGTTTGACCAGCCTGTGGGTGTGTGTATCTTTAATATATATTGAAACCCACCTCTTTTGACTTTGTTGCCCACAGTTTGGGGTATGCATGTATGAGAGGATGAGTAACCAGGTTTCTTTGACTGCACAAATGTTAGCATCTTCCAGGGTTGAAAATGCTTGCAATGAGTGCAGTTTCATGTTTAGACTCCTACCATTTAGCAGCATGACCTATAATTTGCGTTTTGTTGAAATTTTTATGTTGGTTTTATCAACCTCAGGACTTTTTCTAAAAAAGGCACTATGGGGAGGCAAGGGCCTTTGCCAGAGGCCTGAAGCCCAAGTCAGACAGATGCAGGCCATCTCTAGTAAAGCATTGTGGTCTGTCGATCATATCTTCACAGGCTGTCAGGTACTGGATCCCCCTGGAATGACACCAGAAACAAAGCCAATTGTAAAGTCAGTCATTTTCTGTTTGTATTGTGGCATCATTCTGGCTGATGGTAGAATGGTGCTTAAGTCTAGGGACATACCTGCCTGGGACACTTATTCAGTGAGCTCAGTCATGTCTCTCTTCATATAGTCCTGGGAGGTAGGTCTCAAGTCGTTCACCCCAACATGGACTATGACAGAGTCAAAACAGTACCTGTTGTTGAGATACTTGAGTGCGTGTGTGATATGGCAGATTGTGTCACCTGATAGACAACTAACTGTGACTTTCTCCTTTTCCAGCCTGGTGAGAGGCACATCTGTGTGTCTCACAATGGAGTCTCCTATGACTAATGTGTTGGGTTTATGGTTAGGCCTTTGTGGTTGTGAGACATTGGTGTGTGGACTATGCATGGTATGTGGTGTGGAGGGTTGTGGAGTTCGCATTTTGCTTGCTTCTGACATCCCCTTTGTATTCGGACAATCCTCAGTGATTTGTCCAAATAGCAAATATTTTATGAGGAACAGACTAAACATACAAGGCAAAAATCTGGCCATTTGGAAGGCATGGCAAGGTGAGTGTAAACGTAAGGGGTCTGTGTAGCCTTTCTGACAGCACTGCTTTATGACTTGAAATGCTGTAGTACTGGAGCAGATAAAGCTCCATGCGCTACAAAGAATTATGATCAGGTCTCCGATCATAACCTTTAATTATGTTATCTTGAAATGGAAGCCAAAATTCACCTCTCAAGCTTCGTTCTCAAGGTGAATTTCTTGGCATGTATGTCTTGAACACATAATAAACAAGCTATGATCGGCGACCCAGTCATAATCCTCTATGTTCATCTCCCTTAAATTCTTCACATCCCACTACATATAATTTAGTCTTTCTTCAGAACTACCACTGCCATCTCTTTTTATTCTTCATGTTTTAATAGCTTATTAGGTTTGTGACAGATTACAAAATGAAAGAAACAGCCATATTCCAATGAGTCTTAAGACAAGCATTCACTAGGAAATAACTAGAATTTTCTGCAGTTATGAAATAAAATTAATAAACTTAAAGAACCATCTTGGGTTGCCTGTGAATAGTAATTTTACCCAAATTAGCTAACAAACCACAAGCGGATAAACAAGAATGCAAGCAGATATAAGATAAAATAGCTGAACCATCGTGGGATTTTCCTGGAAAAACATCAGTAAATCCAGAATTTGAGCTGTCTGAATATAAGAAATGTACTGGATTTTCATGAAATGCGTCATTTTTTTTCAGAAGTGGAAATCCATGCCCCTGATCATGGTACATAACTCGTTCAAAATGTTCTGACTTGTCATGGGCAGTGGCAGGTTCATAAGTTCCTGGGTTTACCATGTCTTTGTTTTTGTGGAGGAAATCCTAGCAGCCATCAAATATTTTCAAATGGTTAGTCAGGGGCTGCAAAGAAGATGGCAATTAGCTCAGGTCAGAACACGTGGTTAGATGTGCCACAGTCAGAACTAAGTAGAAACAACTGATAGTGACTACTAGGGTTTAAGAGACAATGGACTGGAGGCATTCCACCCGGTTTAACCAGCTAGCAAATCACCTGGCCAGGTAGACCCTATGGGCAACCTAAAAGGGGAAGAAACTGTGTGAATCATTGAGATTACTTAGGAAATAGGGAGAGTTTACCAGCATTGAAAGAGCAGTGGCTGCAGTTATTGGTGTGAGGGAATCATGAGGAAACCCTAAAAAGCAGTCAGTGGGGCAGGTATTCATCAAATGGTTCTCATAAATTCACTAGTTTAGCCAGCAGTGTCTGCAAAGTTAGAGAGTATAGGGTTTCACAGCTCTGATTTGTATATGCAGTCTTAGCTCTTAACCTGTTAATTCAAAAATAAAGGAAAAATCCAAACAATTATGGGAGAAGAATGCCCCAAAACAGGGACAGATTTTAAATATTACTCTTATATGTATAGAAGATTGTTGGAATACCAGGTGCTACATTTGTATGCATTTTCAAAAGGGCTATGTAGGTTGAAAGTCAAATGTCCATTATTATAAAGTGACTGCAGACTTCAACAATTTGCCAGAAAACCACAGATTTTATGAAAAACCAACCAGCAATTTAAAGCAAATTCAAGGATGTCCAGCTTAAGTAGGGAAAAAATATGAGGTATGCATATTGTTTTGACGAAGCACCAATACTAAGACTTTACAGAATAATGTCTTTTTTGCAGTAGGAGTTTACATATACTGTTCTGACACATTGACAGTATCAATTGTCTATAGGGTAATGTTTCTGCAATATTAATGAATGGCACTGGCTCTGTGGCATAGATAGAAGGATCCCTGCTTATGACTCAAGTGCCTGGGGTTTAGTCAGTGGCCATGGTGCCTGAGTAGCCCATAAAAGAAGATAAATGATTGATTGGAAATTGATTAGATATCTCTTGGGTTGGGGGATGGAGATGATGTGAATTAAATGAGTTTAGCTTTCACGTTGGTCTACACTAGACAGCATAGCAGAGTGCATGGCAGGTCAGGAAGGGGATAGGAATGCAATGACGATGGTATGCTAGCACATTTAAGATCACGGCCTCATAATGTCCCATTGTATGATTATTGGGATGGGGCCCCAAGTTAGACACATCACCATGGAGATGGGGACATTTAACTCAGAGGTCTGCTGTCGAAATGCAAGCTGGAAACTGGCATGGGGCTATAAGGCTTAACATATCTATACACAGTACAACTCTCTCTGTGGTTAACTCAGTGATCACCCTTAGAAGTTGAAGTAGAATGAATGGGCCAAATGAGCCAAAAAATGACCAGCAGTGGGGGGCAGCAAAAAAAGGCAAAAAAAAAAATGCATCGAGCTTCTGGTTCAAGTCAAGAATATATGAACATTACACATGCAGAGCTCCAGGGGAAAATAAGTTACTAAAAGTGCAACACACAGATAGCACTTCACCAGCTATCACTCAGTTCTTTGTACCCAGAGGAATTATATTTATATCACCCAAGATGTGTGCTCTAAAAGCAAAAGTTAATCTGTTTCGCATTTGACTCATACCTCTCCTGATCATAACATAGCAACTATGGTGGATCCTACAACATCTACATCCTGTTCTGTAGATATAACAACTGAGACAGCATCTCACCAGCTTTCTTATCCACCTGCCTCCTCAGAAATTACATTTCTCATTATTTTTATAAATCAGTCGCAAGCCTTGATGGATATGAATCTGACCTCACTGCAAACACAACTTCAGGAAATCATTGACCATTGACCTGAATTTGTCCATAAAAGCCTCAAAAGGGAAAAAAGTCATGGCCATTCAGAACTGTCCTTTAACATAAAACGTATATGTTCCCTGTATTGTATTCCATGTATTGTGTTAGAAAATAATATTGTTCTATTTGAACAGGAATGTTTTATGCAAAAGGTTGGCGTGGCCATGGGCACTGCCTGTGCCAATAGCTACGCTAACCTAGTTTTGGTGCAATGGGAACAACATAATTTATTGTCAAACAGTAATGTATTTGCAGAGCACCTTCTATGGTATGTCCATTTTGTTGATGATATTTTATGTTATGGGGTGGCACAGTTGATTTCAATAATTGCATGAGGTACATGCATAGTACCACTTCCTTTCTGAAATTTACATGTGTACACTCTTTTGAACATTTAGAATTTCTAGATGTCAAAATAGATAAAGCAGACTGATTCTGTCCTTACCAGCTTATATAGAAAACCTACATGCAGGAATGCACTTTTACACAATAATAGTATGCATCCAAGGCATATAATGAGAAATATGCTTAAAGGACAGGTATATAGAATACTTAGGCTTCATAATTATGATACAGTTGCACGCAAAGCTCTTGAATCTTTGAAAAATGATTTTTTTAGAAAGGGCTATCGAGAAATAGAAATAGATACCTGCATCTCTGAAGCTTGGAAGCAGAGATTATAGACAGATGCAGGCCTTATTTTAAATCTACTACAAGCACACATGCAGTAGGATGGCAACAGGACTCTACCAGTAATATTTTTAGAGTGCCTCTACATTATTCTAGTGATATAAGTCAATATTGTGACATTATAAATAATAACTGGAAGATACTGAACAGTGTACCTGAGTTAAAAGACAAGATAGGAAGTACTCCACATTTTTCTTTCAGAAACAACAAATCCCTCAAGCAAAATCTCTGTTATAAGTCCAACATGCTAGAGAAAGGGAACCCATTATCTGACAGGATTGGTATGTTTCCTTGCAGAACTTGTTCAGCCTGTAAATTTATTTTTACCTGTCTGTCATACACACACACACACAGTTTTAAGACTCACAATTAATGTTGATTTTTATGCTGATTGCAAAACGTGTAACCTTGTATATTTTTCTTTCTGTCAACTATGTCATGCATTTTATGTTGGCAAGACAAATAGACCCTTTAAGTATAGGGTCCTTGAACATCAGAGAGACATAAAGAATAAAAAAGATAGTAATGCCTTAGCAGCACATATTATGAGCCATGGTACTACACACTCATTTAGGTTCTTTGTATTGCAAGTTTTAGACACTAATTTAAGAGGAGGTGATTTTAAAAACCACACTGAAACTATAGAACAGAAGTGGATTTTATTGTTGAATGCATGAAAAAACACCTGGTCTAAATGTTTTTTTTTTCACTTAAATCTTTCCTGAAAGGACGTAGACCTAGACATAAATAATATATTTTATTTTCATACATATTTTTATAAGTGCAATATGTTTGCACACATTTTATAGCTGTTTTTTATTTATGATATATGAATGTGTTTTCTGCAGTATGTGTTCTTTTAAAAATTTGTAACTATTTATTTATTTATTTATTCCAGTTTGATGACTGGGGAGGTCCACTGGGCTTGGGGAGACTGTTTTCAGAGGAGGCCCATGGAAAAAAGCTCCACAATACAAAGTTTAATTACATGATTAATTACAAAGAAAGTTAAGATTACAAACAACAGGTAGCATTCAAAAGAGAAAAGAGAAAAAAATATTTACAGTTTAGTTCCACTGGGCTTATGGAGACTACTTTCAGTGGAGGCTCGGGGAGAAAAGCTCCACAATATAAAGTTTAATTACAATGATTAATTACAAAGGAAGTTAGGATTGCAAACAACAGGTAGCATTCAAAGGAGAGAAAAAAATATATACAGTTTAGTTCAAGAATAAAAATAGGCATATAGTATCATGGCTAGATTTTGCTGTTTGGTTACATATATAATCAACAATTTAAAGTGGGGTTAGGAAGGTAAGAAGGTTAGCCTGGAGTAAAGGGGAGGAGAGCTTGAGAGGAATGGGTGGAAGAGTGCTGTTGCATTTCCTGTTTAGACAGAGGTAAGAATTAAGTTTAGTTTTGAAGTTATTAAGGTTGTCACAGGTCCTCAGTGTGGAGGGCAGAGCAATCTATTTTTTAGCTAGGGAATAAGATAGCAGAAGCTGCCCAGCTGGGCGCTTGGGTTTATGGATGGTGATAAGGTTTTGGTGGGTAGATCTCAGGGGTCTGAGGGGGTTATATGGTTGCAGAATATTGGAAAGTGCAGGGTAGTTATTAGGCTGGAACAATAATTTGTGGGCTGTGATGATTTGGTGAAGGTCAAGTAGATTGGGGAATTCAAGCCAATTTAGTGAGTGTAGGGAGGTGCAGTGATGAGAGGAGAATTTGGCATTCGTGGTGAATCTGGCTATTTTATTATAACATACTTCCAATTTGGAGGTGAGTGTGGAAGATAAATTAGTGAGCAGAGGAGCGCCATACAGTAGAGAGGGAAGTAGATAGGTTCTGGCGAGAGTTAGTCTGGTGGAAGGAGAGAGGAAGTGGTTGTTTCTGTAAAGTAGGCCTAGTTTTATGTGGGTTTTCTTGATATTTAGCTGGATGTGATTGTTAAATTTTAGGTGTTCATCAATGGTTACACCAAGAAGTTTGGTGGAGGGTACGACCTCGATAATGGAGATGTTAAGGCTGGTGATTTGGAGTAAGTTTTTGTCAATAGGGAAGGATTTTGAGGGAGAGAATAGAAGGATCTTAGTTTTGTTGGCATTTAGTGAGAGGTGATTTTGGAGCATCCAATTTTCAGTGGTTGAGAAGGCAGTTTGTGTTAGAAGTTGGAGATCTTTTAGGATAGAGGCATAACAGATCAAAGTAGAATCATCAGCCTTTTACCATTTATGTTGGCAAGACAAATAGACCCTTTAAGGATAGGGTCCTTGAACATCAGAGAGACATAAAGAATAAAAAAGATAGTAATGCCTTAGCAGCACATATTATGAGCCATGGTACTACACACTCATTTAGGTTCTTTTTAAGAGCTTTTTATTGGTCACACTTTGTATAAAAGACTTGTATTATTTCTTAGTCAATGTTGTCTGATGAAGCGGTGTGGTCACCATGAAAGCGCTTACCACTCTTTTGGATACATCTATTAAAGTTCCTGGATTTTTCCCTGTTGGTTTGGTATTTCTTCATTTATTTTAACTTTATTTTAGGTGTCTCTCTTTTTTTCCCCCACTTTTAAATGCTGAGATACTGAAATCTTGATGTTTTGGGTGTGTTTTTTTAAAACTCGAGATTTAGGCATTTCGGCATTTAAATGAGGACCCATATATATGTAGCTCCCACTGTATTTCATTGTAGAAGTAATAGACTGCAGTTTTCCATTATACCACAAGGAATATAAAAGACAATTTCAAAAGTGAAAGAAATTAGACTGGAACACTAGCTGAAGGAGGGAAGAATGAAAGACTAGCTGAAGGAAAAAGGGCCTTGCAGCATGACTGGATTTTTTTACTTTTAGCATTTTGGGACAGAGAAGTGAGGTAGGAGTTTGTGTCTCTCTCTTGCTGAAATCCTAGATGATGGTATTTTGTAGATTTAGGAGAGAAATCTGAAACCAGTAATTCCATGCCTGCATATGAGTCAGCAAGAAAACAAATTCCCTTGGACCTAGTGCAGAGATGCCATAGATGACTACCAGAGTTCTGGCAGGTGATTTTCCATTTTTCTCGTCGGAGGAACTATGGTGCCTGGTCGCTGGGATATTCTCGATGGAGTAGTAAGAGGCTTTTGGCAATCATTTTTATACTTTTACAAGATTGTGGATCCCCCCCAAATGCTTTGTGGATTACAAATAGCTGGGATCCATATGAGCTCCAACCTTGGTCCCCATCATGCCGGCAGTAGGACTGTAAGTAGTCACTGGCCAGTGAACAGGGTACAATAGAGTGTCTCATAGCTGGTCTGTTTAGACTGATCTAGGGGATAGAGGGTGTTAGTACTGTTGCCCTAAAGACTCTTTATTGCTAAATGACATTGCATTTTCTCATATTTGTATTGTTGCAGTATAAATCTTTACTGTTCAGTGACATTGCATCTTGCTCGTTTTAGTACTGCTGCCTTCAAGAATCTTTACTGCGCAATGACTTTGCATCTTTTTCATATCTGTACTGTTGTATTGTAACCATTTTTTTCTCCCTCAATGACATTGCATTTTTTTCCGTGTTGCTGCATTATAAAAGCTTTACTGCTCATTGATATTGCCTTCTTTGTGCATGTTTGAATGTCAAGATCTTTTCTGTTGAGTTCTGGGGAAGGAGGTAAATGTATAGTTTCATTACATGCATATCTCACTCTGCCTTACTGCTAACTGGTGCACTGTTGAAATAATTTGTTTTTGTGCTATTGCCCTTTAAACAAAGGTGTCACCTAGAACAAAATCTGTTATCACTTGCTACCTTGGGGTGTTGGGCCTAAAGAATGGAAGTCACCAAAGTCAGGCAGGAAGGAAAACATATCTACTTTAGCTACACCTGGGAGTGCACTACATATATATATATATATATATATATATATATATATATATATATATATATATATATTTATATATAAATATATAAACACAAAATGATTTAACAGTCTATTGGCTATGCACAATAATGTAGTCAAGGGTTGGTGCTATTAGAGATTTAATACTTTTACAGGGTGGTAAAGCCTGCTGTTGCCATGTCCCTGGAAGAGCACTAATTCCATGATAATGCCCACCTTGTCAGGCATTATTGCATGCATAACACATGGAGAAAGTGGGGGCGATTTCAAAGGCTGAACAGAGTTTTGTTGAACTACATGATCTCAAACAGAAAACACCAAAGCCATTTTATGTCTGTTTTTGTACTGTAACACTTCAGACTTAGCGAATCATATAGAATGATTTGAGTGGTCAGGAAAACTTTGTGTGCTTACAGTGTGTGATTCAGCAATGCATCAATCTACATAGTCCTAGATAACCTGAAGAAGTTTGTGAGATCAGACAGTCATTGTCTACCATGAAATTATAAACAATGTGTACTCATATAATTTACTATATATTGTGGGGCTTATTAGTTTTGTTATTATAAATTTGACTTTTGCAAGCATTTTGCAAGCATTTTGCTAAAGTTACAGATTGACCCTTCTATAAACAGCATGTTGTGCATAATAAAGTAACTGCTAAGATAGTAAAGCTGCTGTATTTCTTTAATTATCTGAGAATGTAACACCCATGGATGACACAAGTGATGATTTTCAAGAATGACGTGAAGAAAAATATAGTCAGGGCTGGATCCAATACAAGGTGACCTAGGCAGCGACTTATGGCCCAGTGCTGGTTGGGGGCCCTGCCACGAACATTAATTTGAAAAAAAAAATCCTGCAACAACATTAATTAAAAAAAAAAAACGTGATGGATTTTGTGGATGATTTCCTGCTTACTGCTGTCAAAAGTACAAGATTTACTGTTCAACAGATGTGCTAGTTCCAATATCCAATGAAACTGCATGCAGAGCAAGAGACCTTCCAGAGCTGAAGAAGCCAAAAATTCTAATTCTGCAAATGGGAACAGCAAGCCAAACAGAAAATTAGCAGTCTCTATTGAGGAGTCTTGTTTCCTTTTTTTTTTAAGTGAATGCAAGCAAACCAAACAGCGATGCAACTTAAGTATGCACCACAGAATCACTAATCAAAGTGTATGTGCCTGTCTATGTGAGAAATGTCCCAAGTTAGGGGGCACTGTACAGTTAAGAGAGTTACTTATACTCAAACCTTGTACCATGATTATAGGTACCAAGAGCCTTAATCCTCCTCACCAACTGCCAGACCTCAGTTAACTGATTTCTTTCTTTGATAAATCACTGAGGATTGTAATCAGTCATTCAAGCTTCACCATTTTTCTTTAATATATTTTGATGCAAAATAAGTTTTGTTAAGTTTTTAAATGATTTAGAATAGTCTGTTCTTCTTTGTCTCCAGTTTTGTAGAATGTCTTTGATTTTACTGCATACTTATTCCCTGTCTTTGAGCAAGTCACTTAACCAGACAGTGCTTTTGGACAACCTAGACTCTTCAACAGTCCTCTAGATTGTGAGCCTAGTAACTACCTATGAAATAGATTACTTACAATGTAAAGGAAGCAAACTGATTGTAGTAAACAGGAGCATCATTGTATGAGCCATGTTCTTTGGATGTGTTCCTTAGTTTAGTTAATGATGACATCATGTTTATTATTTTCCTGTGAATAAATTGGACGGCATGAAGTCTTGTTTTTAATGTTAATATTTTGGCTATGAATACATTTGTAATTCAGCATGTTTTGTTTTTCAGGCACAAAGGTGTAAAATGCACTGTTTCGGCTACAACAGTTTGTCTATCACTTAGTACAAATGAATCACCCTATGAGTTACAAAAGACTGCTTCCAGTAGTACAGGGTTTGATTTCCTTTGTCTTCTGTGAGACTATGTTAAGTTACTTCTCCAGGCAATACTCCTGAGCTGCTCTTGAAAAGGGATGCTTGCATACAGTGGGCTGTCAGAAGCTGCTAGAAAAAGTGTTATACATTTGTCTTTTGAATTCCTACATCCTTCATATAGATGCTAATTAGTTCTTCACCGTAGTCTATTGGAGTATGAATCTCAGCATGTGTCTCATAGTTTAATGAGTTGCCAGATGTATTTTCACTAAATTTCAATTTCAGTGTAAGAGAAGTTTATTATTTCTCATGTAAAGTCTGTTTGTAGTTTGAAAGTATTTTGTTTACAAAATAACTGTAATTTTTTTCTGTAAAATTTGAAATAAAGCTTTTAATGAAATCCAAACCTCTGTGATCATAAAAGTACAGAAGAAAATACTATGTACACTGACAGGTTTGAACAGTGTTTATGGTAACTGTGGAGAGACAGCCAAGTAAAGGGACACTGTAAAGGCTGTGCGTGTGGGGGGGGGGGGGTAATCTGGCGCCCCATTCGACTATGATCCAGCTCTGCATATAGCCAGTCATTTAAAAGTGTGAACAATAGCAAAAAGGAAATAAAAGGCAGCAATATATGTCCAGCAAACTGTCACATGGAGATCAGCATTACGGTTATGGTGTTTACCTCATACACACAAAATATTGAGTTTGAGTCTTACTTTTGGTATAGGAAATTTGGCTAGAATTTAAATGGCCTGCAAGGGCAGATAGTCTAATACTGACCTATGAACTGTGAACAAATAATAAGTATGAAAGAAAAAAAAGAAATAAACATAGGCAGCATGTTTATCTACTGCTATTTATGGTACTGAGGAGGAAAAGATGAGCAGAAGAGCATTACAAATACATTTATATTTAATTATAGCCGAAAAACAGATAAATGCAAATGGAGTCAGGCACAAAAGAAAAATGCTGAGTTGCCAATTTCTTGCCATTTTCGCACATGAAATGCAAATAAGAAAGTGTTTCAGGGGCAGAAAATCAGCAGTATGGTATGAAAGTAGAGGAGATAAACTCTTATTCATTCTATGCCAGTCAAGCAGCACAGTAAAGGCAAGGGTGAGTAACATACAAAGGAATTGTTGACTATACAAGACAGGTGAAAACTGTCATAGCACAAATATGTCACTCAAAACCCTCCCAGGTAGGTCTAAAGCAAGTTAAGCAGCATGTCTTTACTAGTTATTAAAATATTTAAAGTTCTTTGTACGATTTCATTTTCAGTACTATTTACAATGAAGTTTTACAGGCAATCAATTGTTTGTTCTGGTTTCTATAATAAAACAATATCTGCATGCAAGAACACTTTTAAGGTGACTAACACAAAACATTGTCTATGTTTCATGACATGGTGGAGCATGACATCAGTTGAACATTACAGAAAATTAAATAGCTTTGATAATAATGCAAAAGGATGCTGTGGTAACAAGCCAGAAAAAATAAACTGCATGCTATCATGCTGGCAATGAAACTTTCACTAACTCATTTTATAATAAATCTTGCCCAAATACTTTCTGATAGCAGATTTACACTGAAGGTATTACTCAGAAATTTTAAGGGCTGGAAAAATGGGAAGTATGCTTTATATACTTCTAAAAATAAAAATAATGTAAAATTATACATGTATGTCACCTCAAAAGAATGAATCATAAGTTCATAGCTAGGTACTAGGCTATCGGCCCAAGGGCCTATGAAAGCCTAGCCAACAAGGTTCCCTGGTTTATGCGACCCAAGAAAGTTATTTTCATGTGCCACTGTCGAGCAGAGACACAGAAGTGATCCCTGGGGTGTTTTTCCTATAGGTTCATAGTATGCCCCAGAATCTTATTCTATATGGTCTCAACATGTTAAAATACAAGTAAATGAGTGAAAAAAGCAAGGCAAATAGCATATCATAAAGGAAGGACTTCAGCAGTATACAGCTTAAAAATAAATGCCAATTCCTTCTATCTGAAAATTATTTGTCCATGCTCCCCAGCCCAAACACAATTAATCACACTAGCATAGTGCAACCAGACTTTATTAGCAAGATCAGTAAATCATTAGCACTTTTTAAAACCCATGCTACACTTAAAAGGGAGTCAGTACTTTAAACTGTGTGTATTACAGCCCACTATCCTCAATTTAACCATCATACAAATAGCGGTGTTAACATACCACACTCTAACACTAACTAGACACCCAGCGAGAGCAGTGTGAATCATTCCTCACTCCCACACTTACATCAAGAAAAAAGAGGAAATATTCATTCTTCCAACCTGTCAATAACCTACCAAGAATTAAAACCAAAAAAAGTAGGCAATACACCAACCAATAAGTCAAGCAAAAATGCCAAAGGCCACGGACTCAGCTCCTTCCACTCCATTACAAACCAAACCTACCAAGAATCTCATAACTAAATACCAGGTTAGGAATGAGCATGAGTGAACTCCTAACCTCAGTACCAGAGAGGATGATGGCCTCTTTCACTTACCTTATGTGCATGTCCCCAACCCTCTCTTTCCTCTACCTACCTTACTTTCTCCCAATGACCTCACTACCTAAGTATAACACTTCCTTTTCCTGGAACTGCTCCTCTCCTCCCCCTCCCTTAACTTTCTAAACACACATAGTAACACAAAACACACACCTACATTTATGGAGACTCTCAATAAAAATCTGCCCAAACAACAGAGACCTCCAAAGGTGAAACGCAAGCAACAACCACCCTCCAACACTACCCAAATGACACACAGCCCACAAAATCAGTATGCCACTCAACCTCAGCCAATAAGGCAAGACAACATAATCAGCACACTAATCATAGGTGACTCTATAGTCAGACACACTGATGTCCCACTCACCGGGCTAAACAAGGAGAAAGTTACAGTCAGCTGCCTGTCGGGTGCCAGGATCCACCACATAATGCAAGCACTCAGGTCATGCCACAACAAGTACAAATATGATTCTGTCATTGTCCATGTTGGTGTGAATGACCTGAGAAGTACCTCCCTGGACTACATGAAAAGAGACATGGAGGAGCTCTCAGATCATGTAGCTCAGGTAGGTATGACCCTAACCCTGAGTAGCATCCTGTCATCACCCAGAATGATACCACAATACAAGGACAAAATTATTCACTTCAACAACTGGCTAAGCTCCTGGTGTCTTTCTAAGGGGATCCAGTATCTGCCTGGGATGACATGATCGATAGACCACAATGCTTTGCCGGAGATGGCCTGCACCTGTCACCCCTGGGATTCCAGATACTGGCTAAGGTTCTTGTGATGCCTATAGTGCCTTTTTTAGGCAAGGTTCAAATGACAAACTCACCACCACAGCAGGTACAAGCAAGCAAAATCTGAGGGCAATGCTACTAAATGCTAGAAGTCAAAACCTCAAAATGCACTCACTCGAGGCACTCCTTAAAATGGAGAACATTGACATCTGTGCAGTGATGGAGACCTGGTTCAGGGCTCCAGACAGCATCCCTGCATTACCAGGCTATAACTCATACCACACCTTTTGGCCACCTAACCTGGACTGAAAAACTAAAGGAGGAGGCATGTCCATATTCATTAAGGATATCCACACCTCCAGGCTAGTTGCTCATTGTAATGCATCCAAAATTATCCAAGTGAAACTAACACTGGGCAAGACTGCAATCCAGGTTGTAGCTTGTTACAGATCCCCCGCCATGCCTCAGGATGCCCACTCCACATTTCTTGATCTAATGGGTAATATTAAGGTACAGCCCTGTACCCTAAAAATGGGTGATTTTAACTACCCCACCATCAACTGGGAAAACTACTCATGTATTAACTCATTAGCTCAACGCTTTCTGGAATTCATAAATTCCAACATCCTGGATCAGCTTGTCCATACCCCCACCAGGGGCAGCAATATCCTGGACCTGGTCATAACCAATATGGGCAACCGATGTTCCATGCCAGAGGTCAACTCCTCGCTGGTCAGATCTGAGCACAAGCTAATCACCCTAGACATCAATATCCTGTCCCCCCCATTAAGGAAACCACCATAAAAAACTTCTCCAAAGCCAACTTCATGCTTCTTAAGACAGAAGCGGCAAGCTTCACAACACCCATACAGACAGAAAATAGAGGTACGACTGCTAAATCCTATAAAAAATGCACTGTATAAGCACATGCACGAGTGCATGGATCTTGCCATCCCCAACAGAGCCAAGATGCTATCCTCCAAAAAAAGGAAGCCAATCTGGTGGTCCCCTGCCTTAAACAAACTCTACAGCAGAAGGAAGAAGCTGTTGAAAAAAGGGTAAAATCCCCTGATTGCAAGAACTCCCTGGTCAGCCTCAGTAAGAAGCTGAGATCCCTCATAAAACCCTCCAAAGCTAGTTACAAAAATAAAATCACCACTGATTCTAAAGACAACCACAAAGCATTCTACAGCTATGTCAAGAATCTCAATGGCAACACTGCTCTGAGCTACAGCACAATGGTACTAGATATACAGAACTAACTGATATTGCCAACATCCTGGCAGATAGGTTCAGTGCAAATTTCACCCCTACTCACCCCCCAAAGGGCCCATCACTATACAAGATGAATGCAAAGCCCCTGTAATCACGGATGTACAAGTAAAGATTGCACACTCCAAAGCCAAGAACACAGCATCCATGGGACCTGACAACATCCCAGGCTGCATTCTGCATGAACTACAGAATGAACTGGCATTACACCTAAGTACCATGTCAATCATAGCCTCACTTCAGGCTTTGTGCCTACTGAATGGAGCACAATGACGGTGCAACCATGGACCCTGGGAACTACCTCCCCATTAGCCTGACGAG
The DNA here is from genome assembly GCF_019279795.1 of Protopterus annectens. Lineage (NCBI taxonomy): Eukaryota > Metazoa > Chordata > Ceratodontiformes > Protopteridae > Protopterus > Protopterus annectens. The sequence goes on along the minus strand of NC_056741.1, from coordinate 346,868,532 downwards.
CCTGTTCTGCAAGGCCATGGAACGTATCATCTTTGAGCTTATAAACAAGGATATAGGTAACCTCCAAACTCTGAACCCCACTCAGTTTGGGTTTGTAAAAGGTAGGTCATGTCTGCTAAACCTGATTGACTTCTTTGAAGGCGTCACCAGAGCCGTGGATGAGGGTAAGGTAGTGCACACAGTCTATCTTGACCTCACCAAGGCTTTTGACACCAATCTCCAATCTGGAATTATAGATAAACTCACTAGATTGGGCATAAATCCCTATGTCGCAAGATGGGTGGCCAACTGGCTCACTGACAGAACCAACACAGTGAATGTAGCTGACTCTAAATCCAACTTCAGATCAGTGACAAGTGGAGTACCACAGGGCACAGTCCTGGGTCCTCTCCTGTTTGGCATATACTTCTCAGAAGTCCAGGCTAATACAGCATGTCTTTGGCTAATTAAGGTCACAGACAACTGCAAACTAGGTGCCAAAATAGAATCACCTAATGATGTGGACATTCTACAAAGGGGCTTCACTGAGACTGATGCTTGGTGTCAAAATCATGGCCTCAAGCTCTATGCCAAGAAGTGCATTGTCATCCTCTTTGGGAAAAGCACTGTACACATGAGCTACCACATAGGTGGTAGCCTACTAAACACCAAAAGTGTGATAAGAGACCTTGGGACACAGGTGAACAGTAGTCTCTCCTTTGATAATCAGATCACCACAGTAGTCAGGAAATCCTTCTATGTGGCACACCTCATCACAAAGAAGTTCACCTCCAGAAAAAAAGAGGTCATTGTTCCTCTCTACTCATCTCTCATCAGACTCATTATAGAGTACAATGCCCCATTTGGCATGTACCTCGCAAGACATCTACAACAACTAGAAAGGCCACAGAAATACCTCACTAAGAAGATTACCAGCCTCAAACAGATGTCATACGCAGACCGTCTCAAAAAACTACAGCACTACTCCATCCTTTATCACCTACTCAGAGGCGACTACTGCCTAACATACAAAGCCATGTCAAACTCAGATCTTTTGGACATGCTACACATAAAGAAACCCCAATCCCTCTGAGTCACATGCTCCAGGGACCTAAACCTTGGCACCACAATAAACAGAAAATGTTGGAGGGATAGATTCCTGTCCCAGAGGCTTCCCATGCTCTGGAACAAACTACCCATTCATGTCAAGCAAAGCTCCTCATTAGCCCTCTTTAAGAAAAATCTAGGCAATTGGATAGGAAATAGGAAATTCACCCCTGGGATCACTTCTGTGGCTCTGCTAGACAGGGGTGCACGAAAATAACTTTCTTTTGCGGCAAAAGCCAGGAAACTTTTTTGGCTAGGCGTGTGTAGGCCACAGGGCTGATAGCCTAGTACCTACCTATGAATCTATGAACCTTACAGCAAACTACCCAAGCTCATCCCTCTACAGGCAGATGTACAAGAACAAATACATCTGCCCAGCTACTTACTGTCTTACTTACTACTTACTTATTGTGGCACAAGAAAGTGAATATCATCTCTTCAGCTATAATAAGCGGGGAGTCTTAGACTGGGATTCATTTACATGCCCTCTACTGGCAGCTTTGTTTTTTGTGTTTTGTTTTTTTTTTTTTTTGTTACCTGGGTAAACCAACTGGACACAAGTGTTCCTTTTCAGGAGTGATCTGGGAGTACTGTTTGATTAAATAAACTTGCTTAGAATCACAGTGTATTAAAATGGAGGCTAAGAGAATCAAACTGTGGATTACTGGAATCAGCATATTAACAGCCATAATCTTGATCTCTTGAGTCTAATCTCTTTTAACATGTCTAAGTATAATTTGAGCAAAACAAAAAATCCTGACATATTTCACCAACAGCAATTTCAAGATATTTAAGATACTACCTGCCCATGACTAAGTCTCTAAGAGAATTTCCCTGCTGTGGCGCAGCCTTCCATATAAATTCGTTTTGAATCTCTCTTTCTCTCTGTTTGTATGGATAACATGAAATTCAAAGAAAGGATTACGGCATGCAGGCTTCTAAATGGACAATAAGCTGCATATGTATCAAGAGACCCTAATAGTGGCATGTGTTTATTTGGGTTTTTTATGATACCATGACAACCTTTTACAATGTCGTGAAGTTTAATATTTTGTTTTCAATGTTGTCCTTAGCTACCTGATGTGATATGCTATTTTAATACATTGTATGAACTGGATGGGCTGTATTAACTGTTATTATACTGTTTTATGGTAATTATATCCTGCCATAAGGGTTGGCACCACATCAAAGTGAGGAAGATCAGGCATGCGAGCAGAAAGACATGCTGAGGGTATATTAGGGCATTCATGTATCAGATTCTATGCATATTTAAGGAAATAGAATGACAAGAAGCTACAGGCCAAGTGCTGAAAAATATACTTGTAAAACTCTATGGATTGCAACTCCTTTAATGAAATGGGCTAAACTGCTTACTCCTTACAGAAAAAATGAGTTTTGTTATAAAAATTTGTTTTTTTTTATTAATTCATGGCAAAACTGTACAAGCTTTCCCAATAAGCCATGTAACTAATTATGCAAATGATATACGCTGCCTCTCATCTGCAGGCCACAACTCATTAACACCTATGTTATAACACCTCTAGCAGCCTACACACATCTTGCATTCCAGAGCATTTTCTGAAAAATAAACTTAAAAAGAATATGATAAACAGAAGTAAGCATTTTGTGAACAATGAAAACTATTAAAAGTGTATAAATAGCAGTGTTATCAGTAAAAAGTATTCTATACAGTGATAATAATCAGTTCATGCAGTCTTTACAATATATTGTAATGCACACAAGCCCAAAATTATATTTTTTGCTAAACTTTTATAAAGAAATTGTCATACCTTGGAAACTGTACAACCTAGAAATATTGTATAAACTTTTTTGTTAGCCAGATATAGGGCTGGATTCACGGAACCTCCGTGTAAGACTTAATATGTCTTACTCGGAGGCTGCAGTTGAATGGTATGACGTCAGCGTGCCATGAATATTCATGAGGGCACGCTGACTCATCCGTAACTCTTACACGGACTGAGTAGGCAAGCAAGGGGCATGTCCGACTGCTGAGCAGTCTAAAAGTCCACACCCCTGCAAGGTTTTAAAAAGCATAATGTCAACAGACAAGAGTGAGTCCACTCAAATGTACTTGCACCCAACACCACACTCCCTGACACTGTAAACCCCCATCAGAGTTATAAAACGGAAAAAATTTAATTATTTTTTTAAATCCACGATATAGCTGCCTGTATTTGTGCTTGTTTGCACAGGTGTGCCCATTGCTTAACCACAGTTAGCAATTGTGACATTGAAGAGCATATAAGAACTGCTTATGCAAATTAATCCAAATAGCAATAGTGTAATGGTAGAGCGTATGCACAAAGAGAAGGCATTCACGGTTTGAGTCCCACCACTCCCCTTCTTATTTATGTTTTAAATCAGTATTTGAAATAATACCAGACAAATATGATTAAAATGTTATTAAAAGCAGTGACATGGCCAATGTATCAGTGAACAAAATATATATTTTTAAAAGACCCAGATATATAATAGCCTGCCGTTAAGCAACGTTTTACACAGCTAAACACAGGTGCCCATAGTTTAATAGCGCTATACCCATCTAAACAGAGGTGCCCATAGTTTAATAGCGCTTTATCCAGCTAAACAGAGTTGGCCATAGTTTAATAGTGCTTCACCCAGCTAAACAGAGTTGCCCATAGTATAATAGCACTTTACCCAGCGCAATAGAGTTGCCCAACATTTAAAAGCGCTTTACCCAGTGCAATGTGTTTGCACGGACATGCACGCCGCGCCAACCAGGGCACCGTAGGGCACAGGGGAGCAACATAGAGCTAAGTTGCTTAAACACAGCCACACCTGTTAGCCTGTCCAGACAGTATTAAAATAAAAGAATGACAAGGTTTGAACCCAGAATCCTTTGCATCATAATCAAAGTACAGAACCTCTAAGCCATGACAACTTAGGGGCAATAGCCACTATTAACATATATAAACTTAGGAATGGCACTTTAACCATTACTAAGCAGGTCTGCAGTCAGCCAAGAATTTTACAAAACGGCCAATCAAAAAAAAGTGCGGGAAATGCGGCATATTTAAGCCCCACAGGTGGGAATACACACCATAACTGATTGTAGCTCACATCTGCGGTCAGAATGTCTGGTGTTGGAGAGGGAGTGCGCTTCCGAGTGCAGAGATGGGGCACCGAGGAGTCCAAATACATGGTTTGGCTCCTAGTCCACCGTCAAGAGGCAAGACTCCTGCAGGGCCAGTTCCAATGGACAGAGTACAAGGCCGAGTCTTGGAACCGGTTAGCTCATGATCTCACCAGTGCCACAGGCGTTCCCTGGACTGGTGAGCAGGTCCGTCACCACCATGCGGACCTGAACAGATGAAAGGAGGACCGCCTGAACCAGTGAATACAGGAGGCCCATGGGATGCAAGATGCCCCACAACTGAGTATGTAGCCATGGAATGCAGTATGTAAGGATTTAAAATGGAGTATGTATAATGGATAGGAATGTCTCAATATCCCTTCATTTACTTTAGAGCTGCAGGTGACCGTGTTATGAATCAGCAAGCCTATGAAGATAGGCTGCTAAGGCTGCGCTGTCAGGCAGGTTAGTGATTATTCTGCATGTATTGTTATATAAAATATGGGAGAGAGCATGAAAGAAAGTGTTGTAGTCCAATAATACAGCCATAAAATGGATTAAGTCCTCTGCATGTACTGTCAGATAAAAACGTTAGAGAGGCAGAAAAAGAGTGTAGTAACCCATTAAGAAAGGTAACAAATGTCTGGAATAATATCTCTGCAGGCACTGTCATATAAAATAATATGTGAGTGAGCCTGAAAAAAGAGTGTGCTAACCTATTAATAAAGGTATAATATGTCGTGAACATGTCTGCCATATATACCGTTAAAACAAATAAAGGAGTGAGCCTGTGGAAAAGTGTATATTGTCATTAATAAAGGTCTAAAATCCAGAGTGTGTCTGTTTCACTTAGTATGAAATGTTGTTGTACCCTTGCATTATACAAATAGTAATGTGTTAGAAAGTGCTGGCAAAACAGAGTTCTGCAGTCCCATCTAAAGTGGGTGATGGAAGTGCTAGTAGCTGTGAAGTAAATATACAGTCCTCAACAGTCATTTACTGGCTGCCATGCATAAGTAAATCTGGCACACGAGTAGCATGCAAATATATTCCCCAGAAATGTAAGTGTGCTTCAATAAATGCAGGGTTTTGTACAATTAGAAGTGAAAATGCCATGTGAAAACATCCAGATATGTAGATAAAGAAATATAAATGCAACCATGAAATATGTAGCAGTAACATCTGCATCCTGGACAGTTAGTATGTGAGATATAGGTCAAGTATAGATTGAACTAGCCAGACCCATTACACAACCTAATGCATGGTGGCACGTGTAATAATACATGTAGGGAATATACACCTGCAGTCACTAGAAATGTAGTGTAGAGTAAAAGTGTTTATAAGATGTTAATGGAGGTTTTTTCTACACCCTACTGTTTTGTGCATAAACCATGCAATTCCGCACCTCAATGGGTATGTTTAATCTTAAATATTTGTCGGGATATATGTCCTATTGTTCCATAAATATTTGCACTCATGTTGATGCATGTGCCCTGTTCAAACACCATGTTCATGGTGGCCTGTTGCTACCAATCATCCCTGCATGCAGTTGGAATAACCACTGTTGTTCAATATATGCATGTGTTATGTTTGCTGTTCAACTTTTGGAACTGTGGTGTGTTGGGATAATGGGAATATTACTGCATGCTGTTACAACTAATCTAAAATGCTGTTGTTTATGTTGTAATGAAACACACCGAATCACAGAACGTATGGGAAGGTCGGTCCCAGCGGACCCACCTGTCCCTCCTCAGTTGGCGAGTGCACCTGGCACCAGTGGCTCTGGTGCCCAGTCCGGACTCCCCTCCTCCATTGGTCCTGTGCCACCTTTGGGTTGAAGCGCTGCAGGGGATGGGGCTCATCCCCCCCCATGCAAGCATGTGCAAGTATGTGCAGAGAAGGGCCACCCATCACCCTTTGAAGGGTCCGGGCTGTGGTGCGTAGGGAGATCCAGCGTTCATCCCCTAAGCCAGCTTGAGGCGAGAGTGGCGCGTCTCATGGGTGAGCCTGCCAATCCTACTCAGCCCCCAGCACAGCCACCCTCGGGGCTGTAAAGGTGCAGTGGTGACTGCCCATGGGTGGGGATCTCAGTTCCACTGTTACCATCGGTGGGCTCATGGGCTTGCGATTTCCAAACAACCTTCCCCATCAATTGTGTTCACCCACCCCATGTGTCAAATTCCACCCCTGCATGCATCTTGTTTGTCTTGTCTGTTTACCTCCCCAACTTACATCCCCAAATATACCTATTTCCCCTACCTCACTTACCACTCTCACCTGAAAAAAAAAAAAAAAAAAGAAGGGCAATCTGTACCTGAAAATAAATTACGCCCCATATATAGCTTCCCATTTTGCACACATGTCCATAGGACATGTACACCGATAATTCTAATTGGCAGTGCAACAAACTATGTTGTCCACACCCCTCTCTCAGGGGTGGAAGGTCTCAAAACTCACTCCAAATTTTCAACATATGCACAGCTGTTGCTGTTAAAGAAATGGGCAGTTATGGGTCTTCCCTACACCCTTCCTGCACATCCCAAGCTTGTTTTCCTATGTCTGTCCCTCTCTGTGCCCCCTTTTTTCACCACTTTCCTATCTCCCCATTTTCTTTTCTTTAAAAGAAATTAACGCGGGGGTTAGCGGGAGTAAGCACTTTTAAGCAGTAGTTAGCGGGGGTGCGCGAGTGTCAGCTTGTGTGCGCTTAGCCAAGCATTGCTAAGCGTCACGCAAACCCGCAACCTGCTTACAACTGCTTAAAAGTGCCTTAGTCACTCTGTATGACAAGGCCCTTGTATTGCTCAGCAGCAAAATAAAAATACCCTTGTCAGTCTTGAACCCGGGACCTTGGACTCACCAGTCTGCATGAAGTACCACAGCAGATATACAATAACGTAGTGCTGAAAGCAATTTATCATGCATTACCATGAGTGAATGTAAAGGGAAAATAGGAATGGCATAACACAAATCTTGTTCTGTGGGTCTTAACCAGCAGGTGTTGTTGAATTGCATGACATGACTGTGAAAAGAGAATCAGCCATGCTAGTAGGGAATAAGGTTACAGTAGCAGCTTACAAACCCCACACAGTATCAGAGCAGGATACGCACTGGCATATTAGCATATGTCACAGGCTAGACCTCCCAACAGTGACTGCTCTACAGTGATGACCCTGATTAGTAAACAAAAGTTAGCTGTGCCTCTCTGACTCCCTGTGAAATGTACTAACAGCAGCATAAAGGTGTTGAATCTCACTTAATAACAAATGTCAATAAGTGAGAGTAGACACCGCTTGCACGTCAGAAAAGGTGTAGTAATAGAAATGGTCTGAATCACCCAAAGTCTGAACTGAAAAATGTCAGAACTATATCACAGGTGTATCCCAGTTACATGTACCTTTCCCTGAGGCTGCTCAAATATATACGTGAGAGTATCTGAGGCCTGGAAGAGTCAGAAACACACAGGCATATAAGCTTGTCTGCTGTTACACACTCTGCAAATAGCTGTAGAATGAATCCCACAAGCATACCCTTATGTAGAAGTACAACACAGAAATAGCAAAAGATGTAGCCATTTACTGCTAGCAACCACCTGTGACAATGCCATTGTTCAGGTGCTGAAAAGACTGCTGTGGTGCACAGTCAAAAAATACTAGGCTGACCTCTGTCTACCATCTGGATATGTCTACAGGTGGGAGCTACTCAGACAGACTGCAAGCCTTCATAGACATACAGGTACACAGCAACTCTGCATGTTCAGCAAGATAAACATCACACGATAATAAATAATGCACACAGCAGTTCTGCACCCGTACCCAAAGGTACTATATACCAGTGTAGTTAGGCACAACCAAGGGTGTAGGTAGGCATACACAGTACAGAAATATGTCCAGTCGTCCTGAGCAGACTGTGCTAATGCCAACACAAACCACAAACTGTTCAGATGTGAGTAACATACTAATGACAGTATAGCTGTTCACAAACAGTGCATGTGCCTGATATTCAGAATTGGTAGTACAACATACTTAGATGTCCTCACCACTCTCTCAGGGATGGAAGGTTTCAAATATCCCACCTAATGTATTGCATATGCACAGCTGTTGCTGGTAAAGAAATGGGCAGCTATGGACCTTCTCCATACCCATCGTGTACATCCCAAGCTAGTTTCTCTACTGTCTTCCCCTCTTTGAGCACCCTTTATTATCACAGTCCTATCTCCCCATTTACTTTTCTGTCAAAGACATGAGCGTGGGGTTAGCGGGAGTGAGTACTTGTAAATAGTAGTCAGCGGGTTTGCACCAGTGTGCGCATGCGAGCACCTAGCTTAGCATTGCTAAGATATGATAAGCTCCACCAAGCTTAGCTTACTATTGCTACCATAAAATAAGCTAAGCTAAGCTTAGCTTAGTATTGCTAAAATACAATAAGCTAAGTTAAGCGTTGCTTAGCATCGCTAAGTGTCGTGCAAACCCGCGCCAACTCGCTTACAACTGCTTAAAAGTGCCTTTGTCACTCTGTATGACAAGGCCCTTGTATTGCTCAGCAGCAAAATAAAATACCCTAGTCAGTCTCTAACCCCACACCTTGGACTCACCAGTCTGCATGATGTATAACTAAGCCACAGCAGATACACAATAACTTGGTGGTGAAAGAAATATAACATGCATTACAAGGAGTGCATGTAAAGGGAAAATAGGAAAGCCATAGGAATACATTGCAATAAAGAAACATGACATGCATTACAAGGACTGAATGTAAAGGGAAAATAGGAAAGCCATAGGAATACATTGCAATAAAGAAATATAACATGCATTACAAGGACTGCATGTAAAGAGAAAATAGGAAAGCCATAGGAATACATTGCAATAACCACTGTTGTATGCTAGTTAATTCCCTAATTCCAAAAGAAAGTACATACTCCCATGTATCCAGTGTTAGCATTAGGAGGTGTGAGTAAACTTACACACAGAGAAGAATGTACTTGAAGAAGCAACAGTCAGGTTTCAGTACAACATGCATTTCACTGGCTACAACCCAGCTTTAGATATGAGACATATACCAACCTTCTGACTGACACAACAGTGTCCACAGCAAACAAGCATGGTCCCCACCTTGCAAAACTGAAAGGCCTATGCCTACCTAACCTATCATTTTATAGCAGTGTCCTGAAATCACAGTGAGAACTGAAATTACCACACAGCAGGCTGCATGCAATTACTAAATGGTGGGCACCAATTGGTGCAGAGGTCATCACATGCACATGTGCAGATACCTACAAAAGAAGCCTGTACTTGCTGTCCTCACATGCAATAATATCATTGCCGCAACTGGAGAGAGAGAGAGAGAGAGAGAGAGAGAGAGACAGACAGACAGACAGACAGTTGGAGAGACCAACCCAAACAAAAAAATAACAGAGGCGGTTGGAGACACTAACCAACCAAAACAAAAAATAAAACAAACAGAGGCAGTGGAAGACACCAACCTAAACAAATAAAAAAAAAAAAAAAACATCAACAGGTACAACAGACTGAGGTGAGAAGTACAAGGGTAAGGTATGTAACACAGATGTATTTGCTGGCATCTGAATGATGTGTCTGAAGGGTACTCTACATTCTGTGAACACTCCTTATGTGGTAGCAGTCCATATCTATATGTATATGCAGATGTGCATAGGGCAAGGGACATACTGCAACTGTTAGTAAAGGCTGGACATATATATGTATTTGAAGGTTGCTATGTGCACATATCTATGTAGGTTGTAGTGTGTGGCATTGAAAACAGCAAGCAGTGCAGGTATATGTCATGTGGTGGTTAAATGCTGTGGGACTGAATTACAGCCAGTGAGGTCTGCTACAGCTATACGGCCTGAGGACAGCAAAATGCATTCTGCACAACACTGTGCAATATTATTACATAATTGTATGTCTCACAACTGTTCCATAATTGATATTCCCACCATGAAAGGTGGGCAGTATATCTGCATATACGCGCATGTATATGTACATCAGTGACTGTTTACAAGTATGTGTATATATATATATATATATATATAGATATATATATATATATATATATATATATATATATATATATATATATATATATATCTATATATATATATATATATATATATATATACACATATATATATATATATATATATATATATATATATACATATGTAGATATATAGATATATACATATATAGATATATAGAGATATATAGATATACAGATATATATGGATATCTATGGATATATATATATGGGTCTACTTTAAAGGACCGAACTGTCGATTCCCCGACACGCGGAAAACGAAGACGAAATGACCGACAGGTAAGTTTACCGACAGGGTGATTTGCCGACAGCGGAAAGACCGACAAGGGTAATGTGCGATCGCGACTCGGTAAGTGTGCGACAGTGGCTGCGTTAGGAGCGGTAAGGTAAGTGTGCGATATTGTGGGATTTCGGGTTAGGCTTTGGGAAAGGTGAGTGTGTGTTAGTGTCGGAGTTAGGGTTCATGTAAGGTAAGTGTGTGATAGTGAGGGACTGTAGTTTAGGGACGGGTTAAGTGAGTTAGGTTTAGGGTGCAGGTAGGTGAAGTGTGCGATAGTGTCGGACCTTGGGCTAGGGGTGGGTTAAGTGAGTTAGGGTTAGGGTGCAGGTAGGTGAAGTGTGCGATAGTGTCGGACCTTGGGGTTAGGGGTGGGTTAAGTGAGTTAGGGTTAGGGTGCAGGTAGGTGAAGTGTGCGATAGTGTCAGACCTTAGGGTTAAGGTTTGGGTTAGGGCTAGTGGGTATGTTATGTAGTGTGGTGTGTTGTTTACGTTCGGTGTGTCGGTGTTATGGTGTTCGGTGTTTTACGTTGTCGGTTTTGTGTGTTGTCGGTTATCTGGCATCTGTGATTTTTGTGTCGGCGAAGTAGCGTGTCGGTCTTTTAAAGTAGACCCATATAGATATGTATATATATATATATATATATATATATATATATATATATATACATACATATATGTATATAGATATATATAGATATGTATATATAGAGTGACATATAAATATATATGTATATAAATATTCATATATATATATCTATAGTGAGAGAGGGAGACACATGGTCAGACGTATTGCAACAGGTGCCTGGTAACCAAGGCATGGACTGAACACCAGTGTTGATACTGCAGTGCCATACCCCATTACAAAACACTTTACCCACTAACTACCAGATAGGTGGTTGCCTGACTAACACTGAAGGTGTCAGAAGGGAACATGGGACACAGGTGGACAGTAGCCTCCCCTTTGATATTCACAGCGCCACACTAGTCTTATAATCTGTCTACATGGTACGTGTAATCACAAACGATGTGTCATGTATGGAAATATAGGTCAGTGTTCCCCTGTACTCATCACAATGCTCCATGTGGTATGTACCTCACATGACAACTACAGCAAGTGGAAAGGCCACAGACATTCCTCACAAAGGGTAATACTGCCCTGAAACACATACCCTATGCAGACTGACATACATAGCCACAGCTACAGTGCATTGTATACCGGCCACCCAGAGGTTACCTGTGCCAAACATACAGAGGTATGCCACATCCATAGCAGTCAGACAACCACCATGTCAACACCTCACAATCCCACCGGGCTACATGGCCTAGGTCCCTAGTCCCCGCAACCTCACTAAACAGCACATGCTGGAGGGATAGGCTCCTATTGGCAAATATGCCATACTCTGGAGTAAACCACCCAGCATGAACAAACAAGGCTCCTCAGTAGCAGATGTCAGACATATCCCTGATGATTGTCTGGGGGATAGGTAACACGCCCTGGGAATCACCTCTGTGTATCCGGTTGACAGGAGGAAGTGAAATCTAATTACATGTGTCTCACAGGGCAGGGTAGCATATGGCTAGGCTGCTGTAGGCCCCAGGGACAATAGCGTATTACCTACTTATGACACAATGCGCACAGACATGTACACAGTGCAATACCTGCTATGTGAGGTGGAATGAGTGTGACAGTGAATGTGTGCAAGGCCTGTGATGGTGTGATAGCTAGGTGTGAGGTTCTGTCATGGTCGTTTGTGTCCTAAGTGTGAGGTCAGAGAAAGATGTGTCATTTATTGGGATGCAGACACAGTAGGATGGTATATGTTGTGACGTAGTTCCTTGTGTACAACTGTGGTGTCCCATCATAGGCTGAAGCACTACATGTATGTTCAGTAAGTGGTACTGCTGGTGAATCCAGCCGACATTTGAACTGTTGTACCACCTGAAGCTGTAGGCCTAAACAGCACAGTATGGTGTATGTTCACATTCCCTGGTAACACTGTCTTGTGTGTTTCCTGTAGTCTGCACAGATTACATTCCTCAGGCATAGGTATCTGTAAGTAGGGGCACTCAGTACTGTAAGGTACATAGCAAATGCTCATCTGTGTTAGCATACATTTGTGCGTTGTATGAATGTCTGATGTGTGTGTAATGATGCCTGTACCATGTCCGCAATCACATGTGTGATGCAGGGTTTGCATGTATACCTAGCAATATGTATACTCTGTTACAGCAGTATGCCAGCTATATTAACAACTGTGCACATATGTTAGGTAGGGGTATGGCATCAACGACTAGCGTTGGTTACTGGTTATACTGTAACTGTACTTCACATTCATTGCAATGGATGACATATTTCTGCATGCATTAGCTTGATATGTACCCCCTTGGCAAGGCTGTGCACTGGATCTCAAACAGTGAGCCGAGTACTGGTGTATACCGGTGTGTCATATGGAGTGTGGCAGGCACTGTCAGCCAGTTGTGGGCTGAGCACTGATATGTGGTATTGAATGTGTGTATCCTGTGGCAGACAAACAGATGCTATATATGGCAGTTTACTGATATCTGTACTGTATAATGTTAAGTGTGCCACATGACTTGCTCACACATATCGTTTACTTGTCTTCCAGGCTTATGGCTCATCACAGGAACCCCTGCTACACAGCTACAGAGGAACAGGAAATCCACCACAGCCTGGTTCAGCACTATACCCTGCTGTTTTCAAGGGCCAGCCAGCACCAGCAGGAGCGTACTGCACTGTCGCAAGAACTTGTTCATTGGGTAAATGACATAGGCATGCATAACCGGACATATGAGCAGGTACGCCATCACTGCAGTGATTTAATTAGACATGTCCGGCGGCGTGCATCTGATATCCACAGACAACAGCTTGCCACAGGTGGTGGGGTGGCCATACACCCCCCCTAACCAGAGTGGAGGAACTGCTGCTAAGTGTGGTGCCTCTTGGCCTACAGCAACAACAACATCACACATGTGTCATCATGGAGGCCGGAGCCACCCAGCATAGTGACATGGAGCATACAGGTAACATGCTCTAGCTGTAGACTACTGTTACCTGTATTGTTAGATTATGCATGTGTGAGATGTGTACTGTGTTTAGCAGTTGTGCTGCCTATTGTGTACAATACTGATAATTTGAATAGTATCTGTACACCTATACCTGTTGTTCTACTGTAGTTTACCACACTGACAGTAGCAATGCCACAGTTGTGGCCACTGACAACTGTGTCATATTCTTGCATGTCCCTCTGGTGTGACAGCAGGGCAGACGTTACATGCTGGTGAGTGTGTTAACACTTTAAACATGGTTTTGAACTGTGCATGTCATTGGTGAGGTGTAGGCCATGTACACATAACACACCTACGCATAATGCATGCTGTGCATGTTTTCTGTGAGACGTGAAACATCTCAGTAATGTCAGTAGCTGCCTCAATCACATGCAATGCACAGAGCATCAGACACAAATGTGGCAACACTGTACTGCACATTGGATAGGCATAGTTGACACACGTACACAACATAACACATTTGTCATACGCAGTACACCTCAGCATGCTACACATAGTGTAACCGGACACCCACTGCAGGTCACACTTCAGTATCCCACATGTCATCCACACACCACACATACCATACCTGAGGGGTAGGGGCCTAGCATGGGGCTATGAAACACTCCTCAACACATAACACAGTCACGTTAGATTATTCTCCCTATTGAACACCTCACACACCCTTGTGCAATGTGGCTGTGTAATTGTGAACTTAGCCACGGCACTGCGGTTCAGGTACAGCATGCTAGGCAGTGGTCTAGCACACTTTAGTGGGCTTGAGTGACCACATGATGCATGATGATGATGAATAATGGTACTACACCCCATACTGTTACAATGGCCATGTCCAGGATTGGTATCCCATCATGTATACATGCACCACTCATCCCGTGTGTGTACATAGCATGCATGTGCTACACCTGTGTCCACAATTATCTGCTACAGACACAGACACTGCAATCAGACATGGAAATCCATGTGACACACAGATAACACACGCAGCCATGGTATGTATACCTGTGTGTGATAGTGCACAGGACATTGCAGAGCTTATAATACTTGCACAGAAATGTTGTGTCCTTGTACACATTGTGTTCCAGGGTGTAGGCAATCACTGAACATGTACACACATGCACCACAGCCATGTACACTGTCATTAACTATGGCTGTCTACACTCACACTGCATGGACTTGATCAACACTTATTCTGCATGCTGACACGTGTGCGTGACTGTTTGCCTTGTGATACTGTCACCCACCTTCAACCAGTATTGAGTATGATTTGGATTTCTGTTGTGTGTGTGTATCTGCTGTAGTGAGGAGTGTTCCTGTGTTCCTGTGTGCATGTGTGCCTGTGTGCTTGTGTGCATGTGTTCATGTGTGCATGTGTGCATGTGTGCATGTGTTCATGTGTGCATGTGTGCATGTGCGCATGTGTGCATGTGCGCATGTGTGCATGTGCAGACCGTAACATGTGTTTCCTGTCTTCCTCTCACAGGTGCTGAGGTAGGGCTTGCCGAAAGCAACAGGTGACCTGAAGCCACTGCCACAGATAGTGGTGATGATGACACATGTATTTTGGCACAGGGAGATTTGACAGGGTCTGTCGTTGGTCCACCAATCGACAGTACACAGTGTACAACCTCATCTATGTGCACACTCATACTGCTATTACATCCCTCACCACCAATGGCCATAGCGGAGGGACAGCATACAGTTGGCACTGACCAGTCAAGTGTGGTACCCATGGCACGTGCATCCCCTCACAGCAGCCATAGCCATAGAACCGGAATGGTACCACATAGGTGGAGGTCCAGGGGTTCTAAGGGAGCACCACTGGATGTATTGCCCCTGGCAGGTGTGCCCTCACAGGTCTTATGATGACCACTATGTTCTGGGCTGTAATGCAGGCTCAGGCACGTATGGAATGGTACACCAGGCAAGGACTTAGTGCGTAGAGGGCACATGACACCGCTATCAATGACAGCATACGTGACCTTGCCGGTGCCATCCGGACATACACCAAGGTCATTGATAGACATTGGGGGGAGACAATAGATGCCTTCCACAACATGTCTTCCTCAAGCCAGGACCATGCGGGACAGTTGCGACATCCACGCAGATGCATGCCAGCAACAGCAACAGCAACAGCTGGCAGTGGTCACGGATGGCCCACAGCTCACAGCCACTCCTGTAGTGGCAGTACCAGCCTCAGCAATGCTGGGGCTGGCCTGTCCATTGTCCATCCCAGTAGACCACGTGCATGTGGCTCTGGCCAGTCCCAGCAGGGACATGGGTCCAGTCATCATACCTCTGCCTCTGATGACAGTACCCAGTCAGGTTGGTACCCAATACTGTCCGTAGCACCTCTGCCAGGCACAGGTGTTGTGTCCATGGCCGGAGACAGTGATCTGTACAGCCAAGCAGGTACAATCTGTGGCTGTCCCACAAACTACCATATATGGCAGCCACATGGTGGAGCTGTGTGCATGCAGACACACACACATTAAGCAAACAACCAGGGCTCACACATACACACACACATTACATCAACATTGGGCCATGCTGTACTGCTGTCCCACACACACACACACACACACACACACACACACACACACACACACACACACACACACACGCACACACGCACACACGCACACACGCACACACACACACACACAGACATGTCGATTGGATGGGTCAGTGTCAGGCTCTGGCAAACAACAAAACGCCCTGTGCATATGATGATACCTGTGCTGCCTCCTGTCATTTTTATTTTTATTTTACATTTGTTAACCGGGCTAGTCTAGCTGGATATATTTCCATTTTCAGTAGAGGCCCGGGGAGAAAAGCACCACATAGATGTAAACAATAAGACATACATAATGAGACATATTATTAATAAACACATTGATTAAAAAAAATAAAAGAAAAAACAAGTATTGATAAAAATATTAATTAAGATAAAACAAGTTGATCAAGTTATAAACTAAGGATTATCATTTAAATGTCGTGTCTAGAGTTAGGTCAGTTATAAAGTTTCTAACATAAATCAAACAAGCTTAGCCATAAGGCTCCTACTAAAAAGGAAAAAAGAAAGGTAACAAGTGGTCTAGAAATGAGAGAAGAAAAATAAAAAGATAGACAAAATGCTAAGGGAGAGGTGAGAGAGAAGGGGTTAGAGCATAGAAGGAAAGGAAGGGAAGAGAGAGGTAGTTATTAGGTCTTGAGTACAAGATAGGTTAAGAAGGTAAGGGGAGGGGGAGAGAAGTCAGTCAGGTGTATTACATGAGCAAAGCCAATGATTTTGGAAGTACAGTTTGATCTGTTGTTTGAAGAGAGGTAAGGATGTGATTAGAGTTAAATCTCTAGGTAGCAAATTCCATACTCGGCCTACAGTGCTAGTAAATAATGAGTCACCAGCTAAGTTATGGGCCTTTATAGATTTGGTCAAGAATTTAGAAGAGGAGCGAAGGGAAGTAAGATTGTTATATGGGAGTAAGAGCTGTGATAGAATAGGGGTGTTATCAGGTTGGCACAGGATTTTATGGGCAATAGTGAGTTGTGAGATTAAAAGATGATTTTCTAGTTCTAGCCAGCCTAGCAGTTTCAAATTAAGGCAGTGATGGGTTTTGAAAGGGTTACCAGTGGCAAAGCGGGCAATATTATTGTAGCAAGTTGCAAGTTTGTTTAGGTTAGTTTTCTTGAGCTTGGTGAAAATAGGGGAGGCATAGAAGAGAGTGGATATGAGGTGGGAGTGGGCAATAGTAGCTCTAGCAGGTGGGGTTAGAAATGGTTTAATACGGTATAGGGATCCAATCTTTCTGTTGACTGATTTGATGGTGTTGTTAATGTGTGTGTCATCTGCATTATCAATGGAGGGACAGGCTAACATGGTGCTGATGCACAGGGTGACACTATAGCAGTGTAGCAATAATAGTGAGTTGTCAACAAGGAAGTCTAACTACATCCTTGTAGGTATATCTGAGCAGACATTATGCATCAAAGCTCTGATTGTCAATGTAGCATTGTTTACACTACTGTTAAGTCTGAGTATGTATTATCCACCCATGTGCCACTTGGCTGATGTGTGATGTGTTGCCAGCATGTGTTGGTGAGTGGACAGTACGTGTGTGATGTGTGCAGTACAGATTAGCAAGTGTACATCTGTAAACATGGTGGGTGTGCACTGTCTGGATGTATGTGCATAGTGGACACATGGGACGTGCGGCATACCCTGTCATACACATTATTAACATCCCATTGCATCTTTCAATGGCCAGTATGCATTCTACTACAGTTATGTACTAACATGGGTAGACGTGTGTATGACATGGGTTGACACTATGCTGCGGGTGATACCATTAATATCTGTCAATGATTTGCAGTCTGGTAGTATACACAACCTCAACAGCATGACTATAAGCAATCATTGGATGATGTCCTGACAAATGACACACAGTAGTAGGCAACCCAGTATCAATTGGATCCTTCCAGTGCTACACTATAACACTAACCAGTGGTGATGACCGCCGCCCATTACTGCGACCACACCTGTGTGTCATATAGCCCCCTTAGGTACATGCAGACACACTAGGGATGTGTCCATCCAAATCTGGGAATGCATGGAATGGCCTACAATGCATTCCCTGGATGGGACGCATATCCTACACAAGGGTATCATACAGACAGATACCTGTTGTGTGATACATGCTGTATAGC
Source organism: Protopterus annectens (assembly GCF_019279795.1). Classification (NCBI taxonomy): domain Eukaryota; kingdom Metazoa; phylum Chordata; order Ceratodontiformes; family Protopteridae; genus Protopterus; species Protopterus annectens. Next base: position 346,850,206 of record NC_056741.1, on the reverse strand, counting down.
AGTACGTCGACTATGGCATAGTCATCCTCATGTACTATACATACTATCCCGTCAGTACCACACCGGTGGTAGCCCTCAACATGTATGTCAGGTACCATTATGTACATACAGACCCATGTTATGTCATGTGTCCCTTGGTATCCACATATCCATAGGTACTGTGGAGTCCCAAGGTGTATCACAGACATTAGAGGCCTGAATGCATATCCACAAGGCAGTCATACACCTATAAAGATTGTCCATTCTTGGCAGACTTTGTTGTGTATGACCATGTCTGACATATACCCCAGGCATATACCCTCACTCACACTACTCTTAAGTAACTGTCATGGGTGTGTGTGCCACAGATGACATTGGCCACAGAACATGACAGTGGACGGCCATGTTACATACATACATATGTGACCTATGATCTGAGTAGCAGTGGCACAACCTGTCAGTTGAAATAAATGTATTCATGTAGTATGCAGGCTTCACACCTATGTACTGATTGAGGGGACATGTACACATATATACTTGCCTCGCAGATTCCTGATGTCTGCAATGCACTTACTGTTGTCATCATACTATGTCACACCATAGTAAAAGCAAAACCCACACCATGTTGACCAACAGTGACACACACACAGTCAGCATTTGCAGTATTCCAACCCCTACCTAACTATGCTATGATACTAGGGAGAGACACATTAACATGGCACACTATTTGCTTTACTGGCTTGTGTTCCTTCTCCTGCTGTATTTGTAGGATGGTGACATCATCAGACTTTCCAAAGAGGAATGTACTTCTTTCAGTGTGTTTTCAGTCTCCAAAAAGGGCACTCCTTTCAAAGACAATTGCACACATACACACACTCACACACTAACTGTTTGCAGGATTCAAACCTCTACCTAACAATGTTACGATATTAGAGAAAGCCACACTAACACGGCACGTTATTTGCTTTACTGGCTGGTTTCCCTTCTCCTGCAGTATTTATAGGATGGTGACATCATCAGACTTTCCAAAGAGTAATGTACCTCTTTTAGTGTGTTTTCACAGTCTCCAAAAAGGACACTCCTTTCAAAGACAATTGCACACATACACACAACCCCCCACAACAACTGTTGTCATCATACTATGTCATAGGTTCATAGGTTCATAGGTTCATACTAGGCTATCTGCCCTAGGGCATTTATAAGCCTAGCCAGAGTGTGTGTGGCTTTCACCACCCCTTAGGATGAGAATACTATACCCATTAGTTTGCTGTGCCTCTGTCCAGCAGTGACACAGAGATGATTCCTGGGGTAAACCTACGATCTCCCATCCACTCGTCAAGATTTCTCTTGAACAGAGTCAGTGAGGGGCTCTGCCTCACATGGACTGGGATTCTGTTCCATAGTGTAGGGAGTCTCTGGGTGATGAATCTGTCCCTCCAGCACATCCTATTTATATCCGTGTTGAGGTTTAAGTCTCTTGCTCTCGTGGCTCTGGTGGATTTGGATTTTTTGAGGTGGAGCATGTCCATTAATTCTGGGTTGGACATGGCCTTGTATGTCAGGCACAGATCACCTCTGAGCAGACGGTATGCGACTGAATAGAGCTGGAGTTTCTTCAGTCGGGCAGCGGATGACATATGTTTGAGCCCCTTTATCCTTTTGGTGAGGAACTTTTGCGGTCTTTCCAACTGCTGCAGGTGTCGGGTAAGGTACATTCCGAATGGGGCGTTGTACTCAATCATTGGTCTGATAAGTGAAGAGTACAGGGGTACAATGACCTCTCCTGATCTGGATGTGAATCCCTTCATGATCAGGTGGGCAATGTAGAAGGTCTTCCTAACCACTTTGGCAATGTGAGTGTCAAAAGAGAGGTTACTGTCAACTTGGGTCCCCAGGTCCCTGATAACGTCTTCCGTGTTTAATGGATTACCACCTATGTGGTAATTAGGGGTTACCTTGTTTTTCCCAAAGGGTATGACTATACATTTTTTGGCATTTAGCTTAAGGCCATGGCTCTGGCACCAGTTATCCATTTCTATGAGACCTCTCTGGAGGATGTCTGTGTCTGATGGAGTGTCAATTATGGTGCCCAGTTTGCAGTCATCTGCAAATTTTGTCAGCCACAATCCCCCTATGTTTGCCTGCACTTCATAAAAATAAATGCCGAACAAGAGGGGGCCCAGGACCGAGCCCTGTAGGACACCGCTCGTGACCGGCTTAGAGTCTGACATGGCACCAGCAACTCTAACCCTGTGGGTTCTGTCCTTGAGCCAGTTTGCAACCCATCTTGTGACATATGGGTTTACATCTAAGCTTGTGAGCTTTTCTATGATGCCCGAGTGGGGTTTTGTGTCGAACGCTTTTGCTAGGTCAAGGTAGGCTGTGTGAACTGCCTTACCCTCATCAATGGCCTTAGTGACTGTTTCGAAAAAGTCGACCAAGTTCAAGAGGCAGGATCTGCCCTTGACAAAGCCAAATTGGGTAGGATCCAGTGTCTGTAGGTCCCCAATGTCTTTATTTATGAGTTCCATTATGATCCTCTCCATAGCTTTGCAGACAAGGCTCGTCAAGCTTTAAAAGCAAAACCCACACTGTGTTGACCAACAGTGACACACACACTCAGTCAGCATTTGTAGGATTCAAACCCCTACCTAACTATGTTATGATACTAGGGAGAGACACATTAACAAAGCGCGTTATTTGCTTTACTGGCTGGTGTCACTTCTCTTGCTGTATTTGTAGGAAGGTGACATCATCAGACTTTCCAAAGAGGAATGTACCTCTTTCAGTGTGTTTTCACAGTCTCCAAAAAGGGCACTCCTTTCAAAGACAATTGCATACATACACACTCACTGTTTGCAGGATTCAAACTCCTACCTAACTATGTTATGATACTAGAAAATGACGCACTAACACGGCACACTATTTGCTTTACTGGCTGGTTTCCCTTCTCCTGCAGTATTTGTAGGATGGTGACATCATCAGACTTTCCAAAGAGGAATGTACCTCCTTTACTGAGTTTTCCCAGTCTCAAAAAAGGGAACACCTCTCAAAGGAAACTGCACACATACACACACCCCAGAGATGCACTAACACGGCGCGCTATTTGCTTTACTGGCTGGTTTCCCTTCTCCTGCTGTATTTATAGGATGGTGACATCATCAGACTGGACGTGGTGATGTGTGCACACTTTGTCTTATGCCATTCCTGGACTGGTCCATGTGGGTCAGCAGGTGTCAACAGCTTGAACATGACCTAAGCATCCTTACCTTGTGTGATCTATCTGTGGACACATTGACATTTCGTCATATGTCAACACATATTATGCACAGCGTCTTGGTTTTGTGGATACTACATGTGTCTAGGATGTTGATAAAGGGCTATTCAAAGTCTATGTGACACATGTGTAGATGTGTTCATTGATGTATGTCCTGGGTGGCTGCCTTGCAAACAGTCTAGCATGTTTAGGAACCATGATCCGCACATGAACATACCACAGTTTTTAGGGTTGTGTGTGTGTCAGCTTCCAATAGCTCTGTTTATGACTGCAACCATGATGGACTCCATGACCTTGCAGATCAGACCTCATAGGCGTACTGGACTTGACTTCCCATGGTGTGTTGTGCACCAACACTTGTGGGGAGTGCCATATGTAGCTGTGACACATTCAACGGTTCCACATCCTGTGTAGGGGGTGCGGCTCAGCTGACTGTTCAGGTGCATGCTCTATTTGTTCTGTAGTTTGTGCATGACACATATTGGGAATCAATGTATTCCACCTGCTGCCATGCTTTTGGCAGTGGGGGTAGCTGCTCATCCATTCTATATGTGATATCTCCTGGTATGATGATGTGGACTATTGTCAGTGGGGGATGGGTATGTACATATGGGCCTGTCTGTCATGATGTCGGTATTGACACTCAGGTACAGTTGGCCCTGACTCAGGACATATATGTGTGTACATTGATATTCATGACATAGCTGAAGGAGGTGTCATGATTCAGTCTGGACTCCTTCTCAACTCCTCTTTACAAAACACTAACGAACATGAGCAATAATCCCTGCTATACTCTTTTACATGCTTAACACCCTACTGATCCTTTGTGTTCAGGCTACAGAGTATGTCATGATAATATCCTGGAATGTCCAGGGGTCGGTTTTGTGTGTACTCTTCAGTCCAGCTGGTGGATATTGTGATACTGACACAATGTCACATCTGCCTCATGTACACAGACAACCCTCTCCTCCTCCCGACAAACTCAGATATATGTGTGAAATGCATCTATATAGACATACAGGGAGCTGAACTCTCTCGACCCATGACTGGCACAGTCTATGAGGTGGTGAAGGTAACCACACACACCACATATCAGTCTCACATCTCCTCTAGCAACAGCACTCAAACCACATTAGCACACATTGACATACTCAGATGCTGTAAATGTATTCTACCTAAGCAGCAGAGACCTCCAAAGCAGACACACACACACCTGCTACCCCACTACAATACCCACATATCACTAAGTTCACAATGTCAGTGTGCCACACAGTCACTGCCCTTCAGGCTAAACAACACACCTAATACACTTGTGATATGCGACACTTATGTTCAGACACACTGATGTACCACTCACCAGCCCTGACAAGGGAATAGTCACTTTGGGCTGTCTGTTGGGTGCCAGGATCTGCCGCATAATACAGGCAGTCAGGTCACTCCAAAGCAAGTACAAGACTGGCACCATCATTATCCATGCTGGTGTGTGTAACCTCAGATGTTACTTCCTGGACCACATGACATGATACATGGAGGTACACTCTGATCATGTAGCCCAGACCAGTATGACCCTGACCTTGTCTAGCATCTTATACCCACCAATTATGATGTCACAGTATACGGACACACATATCACATTTAACAGTTGGCTAACAAATTTGTTTCATTCATAGGGGATACAGTGTCTGTCAGCGTATGGTGACATCCTCAACATGCCACGTAGCTTCACTATGGACAGCTTGCACCTGTCACCTTTGGACTTTGGTATGCTGGCTAAGGCTCTTGCTACTACCAGAGTGCCTTTTTTAAGCAGGGCTCAGAAGACAACTCACCTCCATAGACATTACAGGTTAAATGAAACTAAGGGTAATGCTGCTCAACACTGCTATAGTTGTGTTAACCTCATATTGTGGCCACTCAGGACTCTCCTCAGTATGGAGGAGAGCAATATCTGTGCACTGACAGACACCTGGTTCAGGCTCACCTATGCACACCAGCACTACCAGGTTATGTTTCATACCATGCTGTCTGACAACAAGACGTGGAACAGACAACACATCTAGGGGGAGTATCCATATACATCACAGATACACACAACTCCAGGTTAGTAGCACTGCACAAAGCATCACAGACCATACATATACAACTACCATTGTGCAATACTGCCTTTCAGTTTGCTGCCTGCTACAGAACACACTCCCAAACCCAGGAACCACACTCAGCTTTTGTGGGAACTATGGAGAATGTGAAGGTCTCCACAGACACCATTATATTGTTTGACTTCATATACACACATATTGACTGGGGATACTACTCAAGCCCCGACAACCTCACCCAACAGTCACTACAATTTGTGGACTCATATGCTTTGGCACAACCAGTCAGCACAGCCACAAGGGGGAATACATATTGGACCTGCTCATCACCAACATGGGGACTCTATGTTCCACACCAGCAATATACCCCTCATTGGTGAGGTCAGAACATACATGTATCTCACAGGACATACATATACCCTCCACAAACCCATCCTGGGTAATCTTGGTGAACATCTCATGAGCCAACATCTCACTTCACCGAAGCAAGGTGGTATCCTTCAGAGATCCTGAGACAGTGGCATATACGGCTCACACTGCTGCATCCTTTACATACACATTCTATGGACACCTAGTGGACTGCATGGATTGTGCTATCCCAAATAACAACAAGACCCACTACTACAATGGCAGGGGACCTGTCTGATAGACCCCAGCCATTAATAAGCTGTACAACATCAGGAGGATGCTACTACATGATAGAGCACAATCCCAGACTGGGTAGGCATCTGTGATCTATGCTAGCAGACAGCTACAATCACTCATGGACTTTTCTAAGGGGCGCTTCTACCAGACAATTGCACCTGACACGTAGGACTATCACACGGCCTTCTTCAGTTATGTCAGGAACCTGGGTGGATACTCATTGATATGCTGTGAGTTACTGCATATTGACTAAACCTACCCTGAACCCACTGGCATTGCCTACATCCTGGCAAACAGGTTCAGTGCAGATGTCTCCCACCCATCCCCCCTAAGGAGCAACTATCCATCCCAACAGAGTATAACCTCCCTGACATTATGCAGTAACAGGTGAGTGCTGCCCTCCACACAACGTACATCACAGTAACAATTTGACCAGATGGTGTCGCAACCTGCATTATACATGAGCATCATGACAAACGCAACCCTCACATTACATCACTGTTCAATATTGGAATTACCACAGGATATGTACCCAAGGAATGGCGTACTGTGACAGTGGTCCTGCTCCACAGAGTTGGTGCCACATCTGACCACAGACAATATTGCCCTATAAGCCTATGTAGCCTGTTCTGCAAAGCTATGGAGCATATTGTCATAGGACTCCTACACATAGACATTGGGAACCTACAGACACTGTGTCCTACTCATTTCAGCATTGTTGTGAGCAGATATTGCCTCTTGAACCTGTAGGTATTTTTTAAATGGCTAACAGGTCCATCGACATAGGGACGGCTATCCACACAGCCTACCTGAACCTTGCAAAACCATTCAACACAATAACCCACTGGGCCATTATGCATAGGCTCACCAGCGTCAATTTGGGCACATATCTCACACAATGGATTGATACCTAGATCAGGGATAGCACCCACATGGTCAGAATTGCAGGTGCCATGTCTGACTATACACCAGTTACACATGGCATCTCACACAGCTTGGTCCTGGGATCTCTCTTGTTCAGTATATATTTGTCTTACGTACAGGCTATCACAGGGGGAATATGGCTGAACATGTTTGCACTTGACTGCAAACTGGGTGCCATGATCAACTCTCCAGCTGCCACATGCATACTCAATCAGGGTCTCACAGAGATGGATGACTGGTGCCTGAGCCATGGCCTACAGCTAAATGCCATTAGCTGCATAGTCATCTCCTTTGGGAGTAACAACATGCCCACACATTACCACATAGGTAGTACTCCATTGCATACAGTAGGAGTTGTTAGGGGTTTGGGGACATCACTTGCTCGTACTGTCACCTTTAACATTCACTTTGCCAAAGTGGTTGGACACACCTTCTATTTGTGCCACCTTATCCCATATGGTTTCACATCTAGATCGAGTGAGGTCATTGTACCCCTATACTCATCACATACATGCTTGGTTACAATGCCACATTTGGGGTGTACCTTACCTGACACCTGCAGCAACTGTACTGGACATGGACGGTCCTCACCAAGCAGATCTAGGGACTCACACAGATGCCCTGCATAGTTCAGATGCAGTAACTCCAGCTCTACTCAGTCACTTACCACCTACTCAGATATGATGTGTGCCTGTTGTTTACAGCTATACCCAAACCAGAATTACTGGACATGCTCCACCTCAGGATATCCAACTCCCTTGGAGCTACACACTGCAGGGACGTATACCTCAGCACAGATGTTAATAGGACATTGTGGAGGGACAGATTCTTATCCCAGAGGCTCCACTCACTGCAGAATGTAATCCCAGTTTTACATAGGCAGAGACACCCACTGACCACCTACTGGAGACATCTTGACAACTGTATAGGTGATTGTATATTTACCCCTGGGATATCTTCTGTGTCCCTGCTAGAGAGAGGCACACTAGCATAAATGTATATGGGCTATCTTGTGTGACCTACTATTCACACACACACAGTGTAGTAATCTGACAGGGTTGTGAATGCCAAACACACTCTGGCTAGGCTTGTACATGCCTTAGGGCAGATAGCCTATTATCGACCTCTGAACCTACGCTAATGTTCAAGATGCACAATGTTTATTGCTGATACTGTTTGCAGGTCTTTATCATCTTTGCTTTACCAGTTTCCATGAAGAACTTCAGTATCTGCAGAACATATTTGATTATGACATGGTTCCACTATATTATAGATGTGTCTGTTGTCATATAACTGAGTGCACAGGGCGGATTTCTGTATAGTGACAGGTTCCTGGGTTAACACATGCAACTGCCAGATATGCGTGGCCCACTGCTGTACTCAGACATGGCCTAAGTGTGTGAGCATGCCCCGTTCTGACATTATATGTTTTGTTGCCTGACATTTGTCTCATTTATTCAAGTGTGTGAGCATGCCCAGTGTGACCCTTCAGTATGTTGCTATCTGAGGTCCACTACATTTGCTTATGTATGCGAACATGACCAATATTAACATTTATACTGTGTGTTTTGGAAGTCAGGTTCTGTTCTCACTGCAGGAATCACCTTTGTGTCATAACTCAACAAGGATTAAGCTGTGCCTGCAGGGTTTCCATGGAATACTTTGCATAGACTTATCAACATTCCATCATACAGGTGAACCACTTCAATACTGCCATGGTTTAGTGGTTCAGTACTTTGGTTGCAGTGCACAGTATCCTGGGTTTGAGGCCCATCACTGCTTTATATTTTCATACTGAGCAGACCACACTGCTTAAGGGCCTGTTAAGCAAATATGAGCATGTAGGCTTTTGTTCAGCTATGCCCTACTTAGACCAGGCTTGTCCGACATTGCTCAATATTCACCAACATTGCTGGACGTTGCCCAATATTACTGAACATTGACCACAGTTGCGCTAGCTGGTGTGTGCGATTTTGTTTGCATATACTACATGGTGGTAATTCCTGTTTAGCACTGCTTTATATTGCTTAACACATGGCGTTCATGCCTTAGGTGGTGCTGCAGGGCTGCCTATGTCGGATGCACATACTTTAAACAGCCTTATACATGCTTACTCCGGCTTAAACGTACGCACTCACGCTTATACGCACGCACTCTGTCTTACTCGGGTTTACACGCGAGCACACGCGTGCATGCAAGCTCAGCAAGAAACTTTGGTGTTATCCTTGGTATACACCTTCCATTTCTTGGCTTTCCCTAGCCTACCTGTTGACAAACCTCTTTCCATGCTGTCTAAATGACAGCGGACACATGCCACTCTGCTCCAATGAGCTTCACTTCTTTCATACATACCCCCCTCATGATGTCACCTATCGTCTACTCTGTTACTCCCCGTATCCTACTCCTACACTCCACTGACTGTGCTCATTTGCTATGTAAACTAGCGATTCACTATCCTAACACTCATTTACATAGGATTGCCTACTAATGCTTGGTTACATGTCTTAGACTGAGCTTTCCCCCTTAGCAACCTCTACTCAGTGGCCATCTTGTCTTCAGCCTGCCATTCCCTTGCATTGTACATTACCACTTTCAATAAAATCCACATTTGTGGGTTTTAATTTGTAGTATTCTGTTTTTTAGAGTGCAGCGCTGCGCTCTGCTTAAACATCGGAAATCTGCGAAAAAAAAATATTTTTATTTAAATTTTGCATCAGGGAACATTACCAATGGCCATATATTTGGCCATTGGCATGCTTCCTGCACTGGTTGCAATCTTTATTTGGAGCTTTCACGGTTCCGTTTTGCTATTTGCAGAATGGTACTCAGTTGTCAACTGGGTACATTTCTGCAAATAACACTGCTCTTACTCGGACAGGTTCGGGTTTCCTGAATCGCAAATCTACCTCATTTGCATGCCTTTCACCTGCAATTGAGGTGATTTGCATGTCCCAGCCCTGTCTGTGTAAGAGCCGTTTTAGGAGCTCTCTTACATGCCCCTACAGGCTGTTCCTGGATCGCTCGTCGGACATGATGGCTGCATGGAGTCTTACTCTACTCTTAGACTCTGTGCAAACCATCGTGAATCCGGCCCATAGTCTTTCATGAGACAGCAAGACATTCCTCTATGAATGCATGTTTATTGGAATATTTAGGGAAATGTGAAATGTATGCTTAATTGTTTAATTAGCCTTATAAGTAACACTGAATATCTCTCAGGATGTGCAACTTGCTGTGCAAACATCAAAGGCAGTTTTCTTCAACAATATGTGAGGTTTAACCCAATGTCAGGCAACAATTTGTAAGAATCTTTTTTTGAAGTATTAAGCACATATGGAAATACTATTTATTTTCATGGCAAACAAGTGACTGAAAATGTATTATTAATTTTTCTACAAAGGGAAAGCCTAGATTAACAATCTTACTGTCATTTTGTTAATAACTCCTTGCACTTTCTAATACTATTAATTATTAGCTGGTAAGTTACTTAATTAAAGAAGTCAGACCCAGAAAGGTCCAGACACCATAAGGAGCTATGAGTATGAACTGAAAGACTACAAAAAGGAGCTATAGGCTTGAATGAGATAATGTTTTAATTTTTAAACTGTTATTTATATGAAAAAGAAACTAACTAGGAATTTCTAATTTGTGTACAACATTTTGGGCTGTATCTCTCCCTTCCAAAATATCTCCCTTTTATGATGGGCATATCCTTAATAAATAATGAATGTAAATGAATAAGTACATATATAATAAAGATGTAGCAGATGGATAAAATGATTCTATAACAGGATAGCTAATAATGTAACAAGCAGGATCTACTTCAGTAGCTCGAACTTTTAAACGTTCGAAGCCCATATGGCCGAGACCATAATATCAAACATTTAAAAGTTAGAACACTGAAGTAAAACACAAAAAGAAAAAAAAAAACAAAACTAAATGTGTGTACATGGGGGTAACTGCCCTGCACCACCCACTTGGGGGGGCTACACTCCACACCCCCCCAGTATTTAAATATACCAACTCCGAGATTGCACTACTTTGCGGAAAAGGGAAATCTTCCCATTCTGCACTGTACAGGGATCTCCATTCAGTCCGTTCGAACTTTTAAAAGTTCGATCATATGGTCTTGGCCATATGAGGTTCGAACTTTTAAAAGTTCGATTTCCTGAAGGGGACCCAACAAGCATTATGACTTTGGACACACCAGATTTGCTGCCTCAATTGCACTTTTCTTTTTCTTTTTTTTTCTTTTAATGTCATTTATGGATATGAATGGCGGGTATTGGGTACCATGTGCTTAGTGAAATGCTTCTATCTTAAAAATTAATTTTGTACCTCAGATCTAAGGTAGATTATATGTTGAAAGCAGAAATAACAGGAGATGATTGGCATATTACTGCATAACACATAAGACGTTTTTAAAAAGTAGGAAGAACTGTATTACAACAGCTTTGTTTAGTACTGAAAATGCAACATGAGATTCTTAACTTTTTTCTTTGCTTATTTAATGAATTACATCTGGCAAGCCTGACAGTGACTCAGTAACTGAGCTTTTAAAAAAACAGTAATGAGTTGTGTGGGAGTACAGCTTTATTGTTAAGCTTTGTCTCCTCTTGGGCTTTTTGCCAAAATTTTATAAGAAAGAGCGCCCATGCAATCTGTGTAACAGGAAGTTTCATTTACACCTCTTGAGCAAGTAGCAAACTAACACCCAGAATGAGACCTTGCATCTGGGATCCTTACTACACATTTTAGGGATAAATATATATATATATATATATATATATATATATATATATATATATATATATATATATATATATATATATACACAAATTGCTGACATCAAAATTACGGTGTGATTTTTTTCCCCCAAAAAGTATGCTACATTAGTTACTAGCTGTTGCTGAAATATATCATAATTTTGTGTTTTTCTCAAATTATGCCTAAACATGCTAAAGGAGATTAGAATCAAAGGAGAAGAAGTATGAGCTGTTAATATGCTGATTCCAGTAAAACATGGTTTGATTCTCTTAGTCTCCATTTTCCTAGTATGTGACTCTAAACAAATTGTGTTAATCAAGTAGTGCTTCCAGGTCACTTCTGAATCCCTAACTTTAGATCATTGCACACATAGGAAGACTTGTCTATGTCATAACATCAAAGTGTCATAACTTCGAATGTTACAACATTGAACCAAAAACCTCGAAGACTGACAATATCGAAGCCAAGGAACATCGAATTCTTTCCCGGGGAAAGAATTTGGTGGGCCATTTCTGCGGCTTTGCTATTTCCTCCACTGTGGTGTGATCTCGGAGTTGGTATATTTAAGTAGGGGGGGTGTGGGAGGATTAGAAATAGTTTGTAGCATTTGTATGTTTCGTGTTTTGTACTGAACAGTGATTTTTTTCCCCAGGGGAAAAAAATTGCTGTTCTCAGTCTTCAGGGTTTTCAGCTTTTGTGGTTTTGGGTTCGATGTCATAACATTCAAAGTTTTGACACTTCAATGTTATAGTATAGACCCTATATTTATATACACACAACATGTGATATAGATATAAGACAGATAATATTATAATTGTCAACCTTCATCAGTTGCTTCCAGATTACATATATTACAAAATTCATACCCTTCAGGTATGTATGAAAGCTTAGCTCACAAGTCCGTTTTGCCATACTTTATTTCCCACATCCTTTCTTTCACTGATGCATTATGTGCTTACATTTCCTTTGACTTTTTTGTAGATCAACCAGACAAGAGTGACAGTGTTGTGAAGTTGTTTCAGTTCAAACATAAGAGCTGTTTTATGCCTGCTATGCCCTCCCATGTGGAATGCTTTTTGAAATTATGTGAGAATGATTTTTATGCTCTTTTTTCAAACAAGAATAAAAGGGCGGCATTTTACAATCTAACCTCATCGGAATAAAAGTCTCAAATGATCTTAAATGCAGTAGGGATGTCACTATCAAACCTGCTGATAAAGGTGGGGGGGGGGGGTGGTAGTGTTGAATACATTGGATTACAATGCAAATATGTTTTCAATGCTAACTGATCATGATACATACAAGGAAATTGATCCAAATGAGGTTAATACTATTATTTATAATATACATGATGCTTTGTATGATTTGTTAATATGTAGACAGATTATATTGAACATCCTGCCACACCAGTAATTAAGGGACTGCCCAAGATTCATAAAGATATTGTCCCCATTCCAATGAGACCTATTGTCTCAGGGGACAACTGGGCAACTTATACCATCTCTTCCTTTATTGAGCATTTATTGAGACCTGTGGTTGATCAATTTCCATCCATTTTGAAAGACACTTACCATCTATTGGAGAGCTTAACAGATGTATCACTTGATATTGATAAACATGAATACTTCCTTATTACTCTTGATGTAAAAAATGTATTTACATCTGTACCGAATGATTTGGGTATACAATCAGTTAGAGAATTACTTGTTACTGAATCCACATATAGCAGAGATAGGAATGCCCTAATATGCCAATTACTTGAAATAGTACTTTACAATAATGTGTTTATGTTTGGTGATAAGTGTTTTCTACAACAGTGGGGTGTAGCCATGGGCACACCCTGCACTAATTCATACGCAAATTTAGTTGTCCTCCATTGGGAGAGGAATTATTTGTTCAACCACCATTTGTTCAAAAAGGTCAGATTATATAAACATTTTGTTGATGACATTCTCATTGTCTGGGAAGGCCCTCAATTTGATTTTGATCAGTTTCTACTTTATCTGGAATCAACTACTTCCTTCCTTAGATTTACCATGGAAAGTTCCAAAACATCCATACCTTTTTTGGATATGTCTCTTAAGATTAATGATTCTGGATGTATTGTTTCCTCGTTATACAGGAAACCTGTTTGTTAAAATACCATTCTGAAATATGATAGTATGCATCCCAGACATACATTTTCCAGTATTGTCAAAAGTCAGTTTGTGAGACTCACGAGACTTTGCAAAGAACAGCATTCCCTAATGATAGAGGCTGATTTAATGGAATCTCAGTTTGTCAACAGGGGCTATGATTTAAATATGGTGAGAAATATCAGACGCAGGGTCTTGGGCCCATTTGAATCTGATATTACTGACAATAATGTAAATGCCAACGAGACCAAGGGTTATAGAGATCATCATAGAACATATAATTCTAGTAAATACATTAATTATACTATTAAATATACAAGTGACGTCAAGAGTTTACAGGGAGTGGTTCTTCATAATTGGAATGTTCTTACTATGGATTGAACCACCAAAGATTTAGTGGGTGACAGACCTAGCTTTTTATATAGGAATTGTGACAACCTTAAAAGAATCTTATGCAATGATTGGGTCATGTTCACCCCATTAGTCAGTTTGAGGGATTCAAGTTTTGGCACTTATCCTTGTAATCACTGCAATAGATGCAGTTATATCACCACTGTTCAGGAATATTGCCATCCCTTCATGAAGTTCATATTTACCCCTAGATTTTTTGCAACGTGTGAAACAAAGAACTTGGTTTATCTTGCTACTTGCTCAGAATGTGAAGCCTTCTATGTGGGCTTGACGAAGAGAAGATTAAAAGATAGAATTTATAATCACGTGTATGACATTCGTAAGGGGAATGAACTTAATGCACTGGCTAAATATACAATGGAACATTCCTCACATCATTCTTTCAGATTCAGAGTTTTACAGGTCATCACTATTAATCTGAGGGGTGGTGATAATGACAATAGACTAGCTCAGGCAGAGTTGAATTGGATATTGAGACTTGGTGCACATCAGTCACCAGGTCTCAACAACTATATATCTATTAAGCCCATACTTGAAAACAGGAGATTTCAGAAGTAGTTTCTTACTTCTTCTGCCTGTCATCTAGGTGGGTAGTATTGGGTTATTTATTTAAAATATTTTAAGGGATTTTTTATCCATTTATTTTTAATTTAGTATTAATTTAGTATTATGTTACTCAGACATTTTATTAGTTAAACCTATGTATCTAAATTATGTTGAACATTCTGAACATAGCATGTACATGGGTTATATAGTTTATATCTCGTAGTTTACATTTTGTATTTATATCATGTTAAAGATGTTCATAGGTTTTCGTGAACTGATCTTGCAATTTGAAATTTTAGTAATCTTTGTATTTATGCGTGATTGACACAGATTTCAGTTCACAGTTGCAGTAATGGAGTGTGTTGTTATTCCTGTATTTATGTATTTATTAATGTCAGCAGCGGGAGTTGCTTGACTTCACAGACTGCATTGTATTGTTAAGCTTTAGTTACTCTTGGAAATGCTTTCAGATGCATGATTGTATTCACTAATTGATAGTTAATTATCTTGATTGTCCCGCTTGTTTTTGTATTTGAGGTAAGGTTTTTGCATATATTGTTATCTGATGAAGCGTAGAGTATACTACGCGAAAGCGCTCATCTATATCTTCATTTTTGTGGAATAAACTACTACCTTGTTTTACGAGTCCATGACTGTGTATCCAGATCGTGGTTAGACCTCCGTTTTTGTTTGTTTTATATTTTCCTTGGCTTGTGACTGGGGTCTTCTTGGCATTGGAGTTGCATCTTTTTTGTGTGATTTCCTTTGACTTGTACAGACTAGCAGCATTTGTGCATACCACAGCCTCAAAGGTTGTGTCTTGCTCAGAGTTTACTGATATGTAGCATTTTTTTCTTTATTGCATTTTACTTGTTCTTATTTTAGTCAACCAGACATTCATGGTTTCACTTAGCTGGCCTGAAGGTCATTAGTCAGTACAAGGTTTGCTATAGCCACAGCTCATTAGGCTGTCTTCAGTTTGGTTTAGTTATACTTGCTTAGTTTGTTATGCTTTTTTGTTTAGCATAGACAATTAGCATTGTACTTATTTCTGTTTTCTTTGTATTCCACATTGTTTACTAATCATTATTTTTTTTGTTCACCCAGACTGCTATCGTCTATTGATCCTACCTGTGTTTATGCCTTTCTATCTTCCTTGCATGTGGTCATTCAGTTCTCTGCTGTCTTCTAGTGTGTAGTTTGCACTAAGTTCCTAGACTTGCTGATCTGATTCATGTCATGTGTGTGCTTGTCTTGTCTGTTGTAAGGTTGACTTAACACCTTGCAGTGACAGACCTTGTTATACGTGGGCTTGTTTAACCTCTCTGCAATGTCTGCTGGTTTTCAGAGCTACTAGCCATCCACTTCTAGAGCAAGTAGGTGCATTCATCTTATTCTACCTTCAGATGTCAGATGCCTCAAAGAATTTAAACATCTGACCAAGGAACCACTTTCCTAGAAGTTTTATTTACTCAGTCATGTAAATGTAGTTAATTAGTTATACATTCTTTAGATCATGAGGGAAAAACATTCTTTTGAGCTTTAAGGCACAAAGCCACTCCCCTGAATGTCACATAAAAATAACATATAAGGTAGTAAGTTCTACACTGATCTAAAATTAGCACATTAAAAAGGTACCAGACTGAATGTGAATGTGACGGGATAAAATCAAGTGAGAAAGACGTGCAGGTGTAATGCTTGCTCAAATTGTTCCATACCATAGCTGCAATTCTTGGCCAGGAATAAATATTTTTTAAATAATCCTTATATTTTAAATAAATGGTATGATTCACAGACATGTATATGCATTGCACAGACCTAACACAAAAAAACAACCTTTGCCAGCGCACAGGTGATTCACAGACAAAAGCATAACTCAGCTCTAGAAGAGATAAGTTACTGCATAGTAAGTAGGCAGCTGGTACTCCACATATGTGTGTGTGTGTGTGTGTGTGTGTGTGTGTGTGTGTGTGTGTGTGTGTGTGTGTGTGTGTGTGTAGCTATACATAATATATATATATATATATATATATATATATATATATATATATATATATATATATATATATCTATATATATATGTATATATATATATGTACACAATCAGGAAACTCATCATGACAACAGCTCTAACTCAGTGTACATAACGGTATACTATTAAGCATTATATACACTGAGTTACAGTGTACATAATGGTATACTATTAAGCATTATGTTTTATATACAAACACATACACATATATATATATATATATATATATATATATATATATATATATATATATATATATATATAACCAGGAAAGTCATCATGAGAACAGCTCTAACTCAGTGTACATAACATATACTATTAAGCAATATGTTTTATATACACACATACATATGCATACGGGAAACTCATCATGACAACAACTTTAAATCAGTGCACATAACGGTATACTATTAGGTAATGTATTTTCTATATATGCTCCTGAGCATATCTAAACAATCCTGTCTTGGTTTTCTGATTTTTGTGGAGTTGACTGGTAAGAGAAGCTTTATTTGAATTTATATTGTATTTTTTATCACTGCTTTTAACTGTCTGTAGGTAGGAAGGGACTGCTCATCAACAAGACTTACTTTGATTCATATTTTGTTGTTTTACATTCAATTTCACTGCTGGTTGTTAGAAAGGGATAGGTTTTAGACAGGCAAGCTCTAGCCATAGAAAGGGATAGGTTTTAGACAGGCAAGCTCTAGCCCCTCAAGGGGCCTAGACAGCTATAAATTTACACAGACTGCAGAGAGGAAAATCCTGAACATATCTAAATAAATATGTCTTGGTTTGTGATTTTTTTTTGTGGAGTTGACTGGTAAGAGAAGTTTCATTTATCTTTACTGTTAAAAACTGTTGCTACTGCGAGCTACAGTGAGCAGAACCTACTGCGTGCCATGTAAAGAAATTATAACTCGTGTCTGGCTGGTTGAACTTGTATGGTCAGAACAACTTTACTGTATTTTATTATTTAGTTGTGTATTGCTGGTATAATTCTTTGTCGTATAAGTTGAATTAAGCTCTCTTTGAATTCTGTGGTTACTGATTTTGGTTATTCTTTTCTTTTGCAATATTTTATTCATTTAAAGTTGAATATGAATTCCTTAAATCAGTATGTAATTAACGATTTGGTAATGCACAAGTATCTTGTACAGTGTACTAAATGCTTTGCATATATAAAGGTAACAGCTGATAACACTGGTGATCTGTGTTCCTTGTGTCAAAAGCTGGATCATTTGCCAACCATTGTTAGAAGTAAATCTAGACTTAATGATGATGATTGCACTTATGCAATTAACATGGCTTGGAGAACAGTTAATTATTATTGACTGAACTAATGAACTAAATAATGTTAGGCAAAGAGCAAATAAAACACATTTAGGAAATGATGCATCTATTTTCTACAAGGAACATTCAACCCCTATGAAACTAGATCATGCCCCTGAGAAGTATGAAATTGGGCGGCACAGTGGTGCAGCAGTTAACGTTGTCGCCTCACAGCAAGAGGTTCTCCGGTTCGATTCTCGGCTGGGGTGCCTTCTGTGTGGAGTTTGCTTGTTCTCCCTGTGTTCGCGTGGGTTTCCTCCGGGTACTCCGGTTTCCTCCCACATTCCAAAGACATGCATCTGGAGCATTTCTCCCCGGGCCTCCGCTGAAAACAGGCTCTGTGGAACCTAGTCGGACTTTCCTAGTCAACAAATGATAAAATAAAAAAAATAAATAAAAAAATTCTGGATGCAAGTATTCATCAATCTTTAGATCCAGTTTGTTTAGAAGGAAACAAAAAAAGAAAGAAAGGAAGAAGCTCACAATGAATAACAAGGAAGAAAAATAAACTGTAAAGGAAAGAGAATATGTAGTAAAAAGGACACTGTTGTGTATCACAGTGGTGACAGGCAATGAAGATATTTGTCTATCAGAAAACCTTCAGTCTACTGAAAAAGGCATCACCTTTCCAATGGAGAAGGTAGAAAAAAGAGGCACGGGGCAGGTGAAAAGGACGAAATCAAAACTGAACGTGGAAGGATTGAAGAACGATACTATTAGAAAAAAGAAGAGAAAGACAGATCCTGACTACATGGCTCAAGCTGTGGATTCACAATACCAGCTGGATGACAATTTAATATGCAGTGAAAACAGTGGAATTGATAAGAGTAATAGTGATGAAGATCTATCCTTCGTAACAACTGATGGAGCAGAAATGACTGTATTAGAAGCTGAAGATTCTTCAGAGATGGCCAGTAAACATATTCTTGTAATTGCAGATTCAATTAGAGGAAGTGATACTTACATCGGCAGTGATGATCTTCTTCTTTTTCTTCTTCTTCTTCTTCTTTCGGCTGCTCCAGTTAGTGGTCGCCACAGCAGATCAACTGTTTCCATTTCTTCCTGTCCTCTGCATCGTGCTCTGTCACACCAACCACCTGCATGTCTTCTCTCACCACATCCATAAATCTTATCTTAGGCCTTCCTCTCTTCCTGTTATCTGGCAGCTTCATCCTAAGCATCTTTTTCCCAATATACTCTGCATCCCTCCTCAGCACATGTTCAAACCAATGTAATCTTGCCTCTCTGGCTTTGTCTCCAAACCTTCCAACCTTGGCTGACCCTCTAATATACTTATTCCTAATCCTGTCCATCCTCATCACACCCAGTGCAAATCTTAACATCTTCAACTCTGCCACATCAAGCTCTGACTCCTGCCTTTTTGTCAATGCCACTGTCTCCAACCCATATAACATAGCTGGTCTCACTACCTTCTTGTAGACCCCCTTTCACTCTTACTGGTACTCGTCTGTCACAAATCACTCCTGACACTCTTCTCCACCCATTCCATCCTGCCTGTACTCTCTTCTTCACCTCTCTTCCACACTCACAATTACTTTGAACTGTTGATCCCAAGTATTTAAAGTTATCCACCTTCGCCACCTCTACTCCCTGCATCCTCACCATTCCTCTATCCTCCCTCTCATTCACACATATATTATGTCTTAGTCCTGCTGACCTTCATTCCTCTTCTCTCTAGAGCATATCTCCACCTCTCCAGGGTCTCCTCCACCTATTCCCTACTCTCACTACAGATCACAATGTCATCTGAAAACATCATAGTCCATGGCGACTTCTGTCTGATCTCGTCTGTCAACCTGTCCATCACCACTGCAAATAAAAAAGGGCTCAGAGCTGATCCTTGATGTAGTCCCACCTCCACCTTAAACATATCCGTCACTCCCACCGCAGACCTCACCGCTGTCACACTACCCTCGTACATATTCTGTACCACTCTTACATACTTCTCTGACACTCCCGACTTCCTCATACAATACCACAACTCCTCTCTAGGCACCCTGTCATATGCTTTCTCTAAATCCAGAAAGACACAATGCAACTCCTTCCGACCTTCTCTGTACTTCTCTGTACTTCTCCATCAACACTCTCAGAGCAAACATCACATCGGTAGTGCTGTTTCTGAACATCAATTAGTATTATGTTTACCAGGAGCAAAAATAGAAGATGTGAAACAAGCAGTGGAACACCTTAATGTAAGGAAGTATGGATCTGTTTATATTCATGTTGGTACAAATGATGTCACCCGCAAGGATTCTCTGACTGTTAGTAGGGAACTGACAGCCCTCTTAAATAGTATAGCTTGTACTGGTGTTAGGATATATTTTTCAGAAATCACCTATAGAAAGGACAGTCAGGTCACTGTGAATGAAAAGTTTTTTTTGATAAATAACTAGATGGAAAAAATGTCCTGTTTTAAGAAATGGAAATGTGTAGAGCATCCAAACCTTGTTTTGGGCATGTGTTCAGACAGGATGGTGTGCATTTGTCAAAATCAGGGAAGATAATTTTTGCAGCAGATATCATGCAATATTTGACAAACACTAGGCGAGATTTTTGCCAGGTTGAAAATTTAACAGTTCCCAGATAGCAACATTTGATGCATCTCTGATGGTTGTTAATGCTAGGAGCATTAATAATAAAGTATTTTTACTGGAAAATTTGCTGTTCCTAGAAGATTTATGTTGTTATAGTTTGTGAAACATGATTAAGAAGGAATGACAGAAAACCAATTCTGTCAGGATATAAATGTTTTTACTGTAACACACATTCTAACAAAAAATCAGATGGAGGTCTTATGATAGGGATTAAAGATAACTATGAGACCTGTGATTATTACATGTCCATTGATAACACCAATACTATAGACTGTGTAACTGTGACAATAAAGACAACCCTGGAACACATAACAATTGTTGGGAGTGTATAGACCACCAAAGTCAAATGCAGATGACCTAGAGGAATTTATACATTTCTTACATGAAACACAGGTGGAAAGAATAATATTAGCTGGGGACTTAAATTTACCAGAAACAGACTGGAATAATATTAATTTGATAATGTTAGTAAGGAAATTATTCACAGAGTATATTCAGCAAAAACAATTGTTTCAGAATGGAAAAAAAAAAAAAAAAAAACTACCAGGGGACGTAAAATACTAGGCATTGCTTGCGTTCCCAAAGAAGTTCAAGTCAAGTTTTACCAGCATTGATGTGCAGTGATCATGGGGTTATTAAGGTTAATTTGTCACTAGATAATTCTGCCAAACTGAAATCTAAACCAATACACAGAAAGTTAATTATAGATTATATTGAAGCAAAACAGTCACTATGTAAAACTAACTGGAGTGAGGTGTTCAGTGGAAAAACTGCAGATGGAATGTGAAAAGTTTTGAAAGAGAAATTGTTTGAGGCGAAAAGTCAAAAAAATGTTTAACATCAGGATCTAGGCATAGAACATCAGGGTATATATTTCCATAAGAACAAGATATCTGATTAAGGTTAGAGACAAAAAAAATACAAGAAATGGAAGAGAGGTCAAACTACAAATTTATAAACTGAAATAAACAAGCTGGCCAAACAGATTAAGCATAGTGTGAGACAAGATCAAGAAAAATTTGAAGAAAATTTATATAAAGATATTGAGCATAACATGAAACCTTTTCATAGATACATAATATGTGGAAGGAGTAAAGACACACATATTGATAAACTGTGTGCAGCTTATTAAAGTTATTCTCACACACAGCAGATTATAGATATATTTACAAAATCTTATGCAAAGCAGTTTGGCTCCACAAAAGGGGTGATAAGTTGTCCTAGTGACATTCAGGTAACCTCAGATACTGGAATCAAATTAGATTATATCAAAAAGGAACTGCGCAAACTGGATCCAAACAATTGGGGGCTGGCATAGCCCCCCACCTTATTTATTTTATATTGTATTTTATCAAAAACTTCTAAGTGGAGGGTATGACCCCCACACCCCCAAAACATGGGGGGCTGTGCCCCCCACACCACTCCTAACTATATATGCTAACTCCAGGATCACATTACACTGGGGAAAAAGGCATATACCTTTTACTTGCCTTACAGTACTTTGCACAGTACCATATATACTAACTGCAGTTCAGTGAAATGAGATTCAGTGAAATGTAGACCCATATATATATATATATATATATATATATGTATATATATATATATATATATATATATATATATATATATATATATATATATATATATATATATATATATATATATATATATATATATATATATATATATATATATATATATATATATATATGTATATATATATATATATATATATATATATATATATATATATATATATATATATATATATATATATATATATATATATGGGTCTACTTCAGATGATTGAACTTTCAAAAGTTCGACTTTCATATGGCCAAGACCATATGATCGAATTTCCGAAAGTACGAACATCTAATAAAAAAGTAAAAAAAAGAAAAAAATTACCTGAATGCTTTTAGCAGAGGGGCAAGCCCCCCTGCACCCCACACACCCCCTGCTATTTATATTTACCAACTCTGAGATCACACTACAATGCAGAAAAGGCAAATCTTCCTGTTCCATGTTGTATGGAGATCTCCATTAGGAACGTTCGAACTTTCAAAAGTTAGATCATATGAAGGGACCGATATATATGTATTTGGAGACTGTATAGCTAAAAATCCACATAACCAAAAACCCCCAACCGCAAAAATCAAAATCGCAACCATACACACACACACACACACACACACACACACACACACACACACACACACACACACACAAACAAACACACATACACCTACCTAACTACACTACAAGAAACAAAACACACACAAACACAACATAACATGCAAACACACCTACTCTACCTATGAGCAGGGGTCAACCCCCACTGCACCCCCCACACCCCCGCTACTTATATATATGAACTCCAAGGTCACACTAAACACACAGATACATAAAACCCACCACTTCTCACACACACTAAAATCCCTACCCAATACCCTTACGAAAACACCACTTATCTGAATCCCCAGCTAAATCCACACACCGCACCACACATCATGAACGTGACACCACAACAGCGGGTTCAACATTTCCACATTCGATATAGAACAACATTAACTCAGTGTAGAGAATGATAAACCATTAAGCACAGAAACACCTATGCATACAGATGCACACCTGTGCATTTAAAAAAAAATTTATATGGCTTTAAAACAAATAAACCAATTATAAAACAATGAACTATTTACATATTTGTTTTTATTTATTTATTTTACATTTGTTAACTGTGAAATTCTGACTGGACTAGGTCCATTTTCAGCAGAGGCCTGGGGATAAAAGCTCCGGCATCTAGTTATACAAAAACAGTACAGCAAGTATAATACACAAATAAGATGTAGTAAACAGGTTACAACATATATGGTGAACATAGTAATATAACAAGAAATAACTAAGAACACTCCAAATAAATGATGATATAGAAAATAAGTAAAATGACAATGTCAGTTATACATTGGTAAGAGAAGAAAATATATTAAGTAAATTCTACAGTTAAAATTTCAAATGAACAAGCATGCAGGTGATCAGAGATCAAGCAGGTGATCAGAGAGCAATTTGGAGAGTTAATAGCAGTATGGGTAAAGTTATGTGATACAGGGACATCACCAGGTACTAAGGAGATGTGATTTGAGAGAGTTTTTGAATACAGAGATGGAGGGGGCAGTGGACACGGAATGAAGAAGAGAGTTCCAGTTTCTGGCAATGGTGTGGGAGTAGAGTGCTTTCGCTGCATTATTATTGGCCTTGGTGATGGAGAGGAGAGATTTTTTACTAGATCTAAGGTACTGGTTTGCAGTGTAGACAGTAAGTAGATTGGATATTGAGGGATTTTTTTCAGGGTATTTGAGAATATTGTAGGCTGTACCCAGCTGGTGATAGTTAAGTAGCTGTGGTAACTCAAGCCATTTTAGTTTGTTTTCTGCAGTACAGTGATGGGTTCTATAGGCTGAATTAGTAGCAAACTTGGCTATTTTATTGTAGCATGATTCTAGTTTGTCTAGGTCACATTGTCTGATTTGGGTGAAAATTGGTGCTGCGTATAATAGTGTTAAGAGTAGGTGGCTTTGTGCAAGAGTGACTCTAGCTTTTTATGAGAGACAGGACTTATGCCTGTATAGGGAGCCTAGCTTTTTGTGTACTAGTTTTATGGTATGTGAGATGTGGACATCAAAGTGAAGATTATTGTCAGTTTCAATGCCCAGAAGTTTGGAGTGGTTAGAGGGGGAGTTGGTGGTGCTGTTCTTAGATGTTATGGTAAAGGAGAGGGGAGTTTTTGATCTATTAGGGGAAAATAGTAGCAATTTTGTCTTTTTGGGATTTAGAATTAGTTGGATACATGAGATCCATTTTTCTACAGAGTTGAAGGTATCCTGAGTGAATGTTTGTAGGGTGGTGGGAGATGAGGCGGAGCAGATCAGGGTTGAATCATCTGCATATTGAATGAATGTGGCATGCTGTGTAGAGCTATTGAGGTTATTTGTGAATATAGAAAATAGTAGTGGGTCCAGTATAGAGCCCTGTGGGACTCCTATGGTGGTTGGAAGTTGTGGAGACAGATTTCCTTTCCACTGGACAGATTGTTGCCTTTCAGATAGGAAGCTTCGGAACCAGGCAATAGTAGAGGAGGTGAAGGATAGTGATGTTAGTGAGTCTAGTAGGATGGAGTGGGAGACCATGTCAAACGTCTTTGAGACATCTAGGAAAATGGCTGATACATATTTGTTATCAATCCTGTGAAGGTTGATATGATTAGTGAAGGACAGAAGGGCAGTGGTAGTGCTGTGATGTGGACGGAAACCATGTTGAGTGGTAGATAGGAGATTGTGTGTGTTAAGAAATGTCATCACCTGCAAGTAGATGCATTTCTGAAGAATTTTAGATAGGGGGCACAGGATAGCAATAGGTCAGTAGCTGGAGAAGTCATAGGAGTTACCTCCTTTATGGAGAGGAATGATGTGACGTACTTTCCAGAGTTTGGGTATGTAGGATTCTTGTATGGAGTGGTTGATTAGGATGAAGACAGGATATGGCAGGGAGTCAGTAGCCATTTTTAGGTATGCAGCAAGTATGTTATCAGCTGCCAGTGTGGTTGGTTTGAGTTTTAGGAGGAGTTTTTTGATAGTTGAGGTGGGCACAGGTGATAGGCTGAAAGAGGGGGTACTGTGGGATAGGTTGGGTTGCAATTGATGTAAGCTATTTTTGGTTATTTGACTGGACAGGGCTAAGATGGACTTAGCAAAATGGTTATTAAATTGAGAAGCTATGTCTAGGGTATTGTCTGTAGAGTTGGGTGCTGGATTAGTGGTTTTGCCTGGCTTTAGTAGGGAGTTAATGGCATGCCATAAATTTTGTACACATATTTTTGTAGACATATGTAGACAGATTCTTGTGGACATATGTCCACAGCTAATCACTACTTCAAAGTTATACATCAACAACAATATTTATCAAGAACGAATTCAGAAACAAGAACAAACTCTGAAGTGGTCATTGACGTTGGAAGGGTGTTTCACGTTTGAAACTGGTGCTGTTGTTCTAACAATATTTATCAAGCAAATCTTTAAATTTAAACCAAGAGTTATATGACTGTGTAATATTAGAAGTTCTCATCTTTATATTATGCATTTCACTACTGCAAACAATTTTTGCTATACTAATGAATTCAGCACTAGAGGAAATAACTTTACTTTTCCAGTTTTTAATAATTACTTTTCGTTGAATGTTGTGCGTCAGAGCTGGCAACTTGGTACGTAAAAATCTACTGCCAATCATTAGCAGACCGGAGTTCTGCTGTGGCAACCCCTAACCGGGAAAAGCTGAAAGACACAACAACTTTTCCGGCTATAGCAAGAATAGACAAAAGAAGAGGCACTTGGATTTTAGGAATTATTTCAGGAATCAGAGCATTAAATTAAACTATAGAGTTAGAAATATTACATCTAAATGATCATATAGCTTGAATAAAATTATTAATTTCTTTCTAAAAATGCTTTCCTTTATGTTCCTAGTTTTTTTGTATGCTTGCAATTTTCTGGTATGTCTACATATTTGAGTAACTACCTATGGAGCTTTTCTCCCCGGGTGTCTGCTGAAAATGGGCTCTGTGCCAGTCGGACACTCCTGGTAAACAAATACAAAATAAATAAATAAAATAAAAAAGGAAGCAATGACTTCACATTCGTATACCATATGCATACAATCAGTTATTATTTCAGAGTCACATCTCCAGCATTTAATTCTATTTGATTTATACATAACTGTAATTTTGTTAGAAGTGACCAAAGCTCTATGTAGAAATTTCCAAGTGAAAAATTTCCAGTATAATGTAGATTTAGTTTTATCTGTAGATTATAATATTAATTTCATCATTATTAATTTTTGTGGAGTAGTTTCAATAGGAATTGTCTAAATATGTGAAATCTAACTTAAGAATGTTATAAATTTGTGACAAATATGATTTATTTTTCATTGCTTATTGATAGTTTGTCGCCTCACAGTAAGACGTTGTCCTGTTCGATTCTCAGCTAGAGTGTCTTCTGTGTGGAGACATACATGAATGGGCGTACCTTTGTTGAAGGTTGTGCATCAGGGCTGGCAACTTGGCATATAAAAAACTGCCAATCATTAGCGGACCAGAGTTCCGTTGTGGTGACCCCTAACCGGGAAAAGCCGAAAGACCCATCGTTAAGAATTCCAATAATTTGGGGAATGATTTCTTATCTAGGTAAAATATATTATTTACCTCTGTGTTCACAAAGTCTCTAAATATTTGTAATATTAACCTAGAATTAAAAATTCTCAGCATCCTGATTGTATTTGGACCTTAAATTTTCAACAGTATATATCAGTACCATCTAAGAATTGATGCCAATAAATTAAATTATTTTGCTGTTTCAGTACTAGCATTTTGTTGAAGTTATGAGTTTCTAAGCAGTCATTTATATATGCATTTGGAAACAAGTCCTTTATACAATGGTTAGAATATGTGAACTTTTGGAAAGAGGAAATGATACCTGCAAATTCTAGTAACTAAGCACAACAGAAGAGAGGTTGGAAAGAGATACACTGTAGACATTACTTGAATACTCGGTGATTGCATTGGTTACCAATTTTAGTTTCACTGACCAAAGTAAGTGTCAATATTGGTAGTGGGAGATACTGACAACAGATCAGTGATATTGGAGTTATTGAATAAGCAATGGCTGTTTCCTTACATGTCTGTTTGTGTGTGTGTGTGTGTGTGTGTGTGTGTGTGTGTGTGTGTGTGTGTGTGTGTGTGTGTGTGTGGCGTTTGAGTCAATCTGTGTGAGGGTGTATGACTCTAATATATAGTACCTTGTAATTTGCTACCAGCAATTCAGAAATGCATAGCTGCTTCTACTAGTGAAACTTTCATGTGTTAAATGTATTTTCAATAAGGAATATATTGAAGTTTAATAAACAGACACAAGCAATCAATGACAGAGAAAAAAATGTCAGGAAGTGCAATACTGCATAGATAGGAAAAATAAAATTAACCATTAGCATTAATTGACAAATCATGTGAAATTCAATAGATAAAGCACTGGTTACACAAAGGGTTAGAACATGTCAAGACAGGGTGTTACATTTCTATCCCAACAACAGTTCTCAGTGATGCTTCACTGGGCACTGTACTGGAACCATTATTATTCTGGATCATTTGTCTCATATATAAAGGCTGCCAATACACTATGGATTACCAGTTATGTTGACAAATGCAAATTGAGCAGCATAATTATAGTAATAAAATAGCCTGAAATGTATTTACTGGGCTATAAAGCCCCTGTAATGGCCGGTTCTAATTACTTCCAAAAGTGGTATGTCTGGAATAGCGTTGTTTTTGTTGTGCTGCTAAGTACTTTGTTGAGTTTTAAATGCTGATATTGTAGTAAGAAGTGAGGTAATATTTTACAGCATACAACAATTCCTGTAAAGACCCAATGACTGAATAGGGCTGACTGGCTAAGAAGTGCTCCTGGAAAGATAGTATAACAAAAAAATGCACTACAGAAATAAACTTTATTGCCGTTTTCAGTCTATATTAACATTTATGTAGCATTGGAGCTCAGTGCTTAAGATTGTTACTATAAAGCTTGAAGAATCATGATCATCCCTAACTTCAGGTCATTGTCTGTATAAATTTTGTGTGTTCTCTAAGCATCTGCATGAATTTATTATAGCTACTCTAATTTCAACCTGCCTTCCAAAAACAGGCTTTTTTAATGTTTACTCTAATATTAATGTACGCATATGGAACCCAGACACTATCAAATACACTTAATCGGTGTATAAATGACTGAGTGCTTCCCTAAACATGTTCCTGGAGAAATTTCTTGGACATCAACAGCCCACAAAAGAAAAAGGCCACTGGCATAACACCAAACTCTTTTTCCTAAAATAAATCATTGCTGGTACAGTTTGTAATTGTGATCTCACAATGATTCACTTTTTTGGGAGGATATTTCTCCCTTCTTCAAGTTGATTTGACTGTGCAGTTACTTTATATATATGTTTAGGTGTTCAGAGGCTTTCACCCCAGCAAACAAACAAGAAAAAAAGGATTTTTTTGTCATTTTGATTTTCAGTCATTTTTTTTCATTGTTTTGGAACATTGACTTTCAGGAAGTCTGATATCTTTCCCATAACTGAGGCACTATACTCCATTACCCCCCCCCCCCCACACACACACACACACACACCTATTTATTTATTTGTTTATTTATTAATGTATATATGTATGTATTGCATTTAGCCTTGCCCTTGTGATCCAGCTCATGGTTGAAATGTGTCTGAGAAAGATTTCACTTACCTGTTTTAACAAGTTTTAAGAAAGTAAAGTAATATTTTTTTTTGTTTGTACATCATTTTTTTCTACACTGCCTTTTGAATAAAAATCTTCTTTCAGCTGCTCCTGTTAGGGGTCGCCACAGCAGATCAACTGTTTCCATTTCTTCCTGTACTCTGCATCTTGATCTGTCACACCAGCTGCCTGCATGTCCTCACTCACCACATCCATAAACCTTATCTTAGGCCTTCCTCTTTTACTGTTACCTGGCAGCTTTATCCTTAGCATCTTTTTCCCAATATATTCTGCATCCCTCCTCAGCACATGTCCAAACCAATGTAATCTTGCCTCTCTGGCTTTGTCTCCAAATCTTCCAACATGGGTTGACCCTCTAATATACTTATTCCTAATCCTGTCCATCCTCGTCACACCCAGTGCAAATCTTAACATCTTCAACTCTACCATGTCAAGCTCTGACTCCTGCCTTTTTGTCAGTGCCACTGTCTCCAACCCATATAACATAGCTGGTCTCACTACCCTCTTGTAGGCCTTCCCTTTCACTCTTACTGGTACTCGTCTGTCACAAATCACTAGTGACACTCTTCTCCACAAACTCCATCCTGCCTGTACTCTCTTCTTCACCTCTCTTCCACACTCACCATTACTCTGAACTGTTGATCCCAAGTACTTAAAGTTATCCACCTTCGCCACCTCTACTCCCTGCATCCTCACCATTCCTCTGTCCTCCCTCTCATTCACACATATATTCTGTCTTAGTCCTGCTGACCTTCATTCCTCTTCTCTCTAGAGCATATCTCCACCTCTCCAGGGTCTCCTCCACCTGTTCCATACTCTCACTACAGATCACAATGTCATCTGTAAACATCATAGTCCACGGGGACTTCTGTCTGATCTCGTCTGTCAACCTGTCCATCATCATTGCAAATAAGAAAGGGCTCAGAGCTGATCCTTGATGTAATCCCACCTCCACCTTAAACACATCCATCACTCCCACCGCAGACCTCACCGCTGTCACACTACCCTCGTACATATCCTGTACCACTCTTACATACTTCTCTGACACTCCCGACTTCCTCATACAATAACACAACTCCTCTCTAGGCACCCTGTCATATGCTTTCTCTAAATCCACAAAGACACAATGCAACTCCTTCTGACTTTTTCTGTACTTCTCCATTAACACTCTCAGAGCAAACATCACATCTGTAGTGCTCTTTCCTGGCATGAAACCATACTGTTGATCACTAATCATCACCTCCCTTCTTAACCTAGCTTCCACTACTCTTTCCCATAAGTTCATGCTGTGACTGATCAATTGAATCCCTCTGTAGTTACTACAGCTTTGCACATCACCCTTATTATTAACAATCGGTACCAAAACACTTTTTCTCCATTCCTCAGGCATCATCTCACTTTCCAAGATTTCATTCACCTAAACACCTCCATGCTTCCACAGGTATGTCATCTGGACCAACAGCCTTTCTGTTCTTCATCCTCTTCATAGCTATCCTTACTTCCTCCTTGCTAATCCACTGCACTTCATGACTCACTATCCGCACATCATCCAACCTTTTCTCCCTCTCATTCTCTTCATTCATCAACCCCTCAAAGTACTCTTTCCACCTTCTCAACACACTCTCCTCGCTTGTGAGTATGTTTCCCTCATTATCCTTTATCACCCTTACCTGCTGCACATCTTTACTAGCTCAGTCCCTCTGTCTAGCCAATCGGTACAGGTCCTTTTCTCCCTCCTTAGTGTCCAATCTTTTATACAACTCTTCATACACCTTATCCTTAGCATTCGCCATCTTTCTCTTTGCCATGCGCCTCATCTCCTTACCTCTTGAATAAGAATGTTTTCAAGAAGTAGGGGGTAGTTTTCAAAGCTGGTTAACACTGCCAATTAAAAGATCTTTGCTCTTGAAGCTTCCACTATGAGTGGATGAAGTTCATCTGACCAAGGACTGGAATCCCCAATCTGCATTTCTTTTAAAAAATGGCCAGAAAACATGTGTTTTGTGAAGCTGGGCCATGTCCCTCTGTACACTCCTAACTTATATATACCAGCTCTGTGGTTATGCCAACTCAAAGAAGGGGGTATTTTGAAAAGGGCATCACTGCTGGAATAGTAGCAGCAATTTCCTATGGAAGACCTTGCTGGGTTGAATTTTGAGCAAATAAAGCCTGAGAATTCAATCCTCATTCACCTGCAGTTTACCCACTACTCAGTGCTTGCTTTGGGCAGAATGTGTAAAAGAACTGCACCTAGTGTGAAATGCTGGGAAATATGGTTTAATTGTTCAATTAAGTACAATTAAATCTGCATGGCCATTTCTATATCTACAAGATATGTTGTAATCAGACCCTAAGTAACACTTTTTGCTTCTTACTTTGATAACACTGCCATCTAATCCTTCTTATAACACTACTTTCAGTCACCTTCACTGAGTTTTGAATTTGGTGAGTATTTCAAACCCTCCCATCTTCTCAGGAGTGTTGCATGAGTAATGCACCTCTATTCCTCAAGTAGAATACCTTTGCATTTCTCCTGTGCATAGTCCCATTCACCCTGCATATTCAAAACTTGCCACTTTTTTGTCATTCTGTTTTTTAATAGGTGGTTTGCAAAGACACAGTGAAGTTACAAGTGAAACCACATTACAGATTCTGCACTATATTATTCCTTTTAAATGGACAGATTAAGTACAACTTTGAATATGGTCTGTCTTGTTTAAGAATACAGAAACTGAATATGCTTTGTTTCGTTTAAGAATACAGAAACACAAGACTTTGCAGGTTTCTAAGAAGTTCTTAGCTTGCTGGTTTTATTTTCCATTACAGATAAGCAGCAGATGTCTAGGTAACAGTTTGCACTTTTCAGTTTCTCACAGGAATTGTGTCGTGTCTCTGCCATGGTGTTGAATTCTCCATGTATGGCCTTATTTCCTGTTTGTTAGGAAGGCAGTAAAAGCATTAACTGGCCTTGGCTTTAGAAAGTTATTTCCTCATATTTTACCTCTGTCATCAAAGACTATCCCTTGTTACCATAGCAACTGAGTGGCAGCTGTGACACTGGGAAGAAGTGGTATATGTCTTATATACTGTTACTCAACGCGAAAAGACAAATAACAGGAACACAGACATTGATAGTACCAGAGAGAATATCACAGCACACCATTTCCTAATCTGAAGACTTCTAAGAGTGGTTGCAGGAAACCTAAACTTCTCTGGTGTGTAAATTGTTCATGAGGTGATGTCCCTGGCTAAGTATTGCAGCCTCATGGTGTTTTACACACACACACACACACACACACACACACACACACACACACACACACACACACACACACACACACTTAAAGGTATATGTTCTTATCATACAATTCTGCTTGAATAATACGAAAACTTCACCCAGAGACAGCACAAAACAAGTAAACTATATTATACAACTGTTTGTAATTTAGTAATGCAGGGAAAATGGCATAACAAAGTGTGATATAATGTGTGTGTGTGTGTGTGTGTGTGTGTGTGTGTGTGTGTGTGTGTGTGTGTGTGTGTGTGTGTGTGTGTGTGTGTGTGAGTGTGTGTAGCCTTACAGTGGATACTGATGAAAGGGTATGATACTATGATAAAACTTTTATCTAAACAAGAGTAGAAATATTTTTATTATCATCCCTTTACCCATGTCATCATGCATTAATCACCCAACTGCCTGAATCCACTGACATTTATTACCCCTCTGATCACATCATCAGTCACAATAATTAACATTCCTATTAAAAAAGAAAATGAATTTACATACCACAAACATCAAAAATAGACATGCAAAGTCCATAAAATGCCTACACTCATAAAATCTCTTGAGATGAAATGTATCAGTATTACAAAGACCTGCTTTTACAGCTAGATACATTTAAGTGAGTTCTAGAACTCCATGATGCCAGCACAATATTGATAAACTAACGTACATCTATGTGTACATGTAAATATCAGGTCTATATCAGTTGAGCAAAAACCCCTTTATGCGAATACCTAAACATCGACCCCTATACCTCGAACTGCGAAAATCCTGAACACACTAAACTGCGAAAAATAAAATATCGAACTACCATAGTCGGCCAACCCCACCACCTGCTACTTAGTACCTACCCAAACAAAATAAATAAACCACATACATACACTACCCAAACCCTGCAGACATACACCCAAACAAAACAAATAATCCACATACATGCATTTAACAAAATCCTACTTCTAACACACACTACACTAAACCCCCCATCTATTTATGCACTATCCTTAACCCCTCCCTAACCCTAAGGACCATAACTACCGCACACTTCCCCTACAGACATACACCCAAACAAAATAAATAACACCTATACATACACTTAAAAAAAAACCTACATCTAACACTACACTAAATCTTACATACATTACCTATCTATGCACTTACCTTAACCCAAATCCTAACCCTAAAGTCCTACCTATCGCACACTTACCTTATGGAGCTATACCGCAGACGGGCCAACCAAAACAAATCGACATTTCGGAATTCGCAGTTTTGGATGTTCGAGGTTTACGTACTTCATGCGATACGGTTCTACGTATTCATATTTGCGTAATAGGGTTTTCACTCAACTGATATAGACCCGTAAATATCATAGTACCTTCCAATTGCTTTCAGTAATACCCTTAAATTTCATAGGTAGCTTTATAGTTTCAACATGGAGATTTACTTTCAAGAGCAAAAGAAATTGGAGAATAAGCAAAAAAAAAAATAAATAAATAAATACAATTTAATCCCTCATAACACTAACACTAACAACAACCATTCAGTTTAGAAAGCTGGATCATCAAGAAATAAAATAAGTTATTGATAGGAATCGCCAAGTTTTGAAAACTGTATTATCAGTAGAATAGACTCAAAACTGAGATACAAATAACAAAACAACTAGCTAACTAAATAAATGGTACTTACGTATTATCGCAGCCAGATTTTTCACAGCAATACTAGCTGGTTGACAATCAAGAAATATGTTTAGTAATGTTTTTAAAATGTTATACACTGTGTTTTCTTTTAACACTTCAGGTTGTTTTTGGGAGTGTTATCGGTGAAATGTAAGAAATATACTGTTATTGTTTCTTTATGCAGTTGTCTGCCAGCATGTTGCTTATTGCAAGTCCGGACGCTGAACGTTCCTTTTTTCGTGTCAGCAAATTCTGTCAAATAATGGTTATAATTCTGTCTTTATTCTTCATTAACAGCTGTAGCCAGATTTAAGACAGAAAATGTGAGTCACTGGGCTGATTTCCATTTATGTAAAGTTCATTGCATTGTCTCAATGTACCTTGTATCTGTTTTCCTGATATATTTCTTCTCCAAACATTTTACCCTCGTAATTGTACAGAAATAACAGGAAATCCATAGTATCTGTCTTGCTGTCATTGTCTTACAAACACAGCTCAGTGTAGTGAGGGTAGCATATTCAGAAGACATACTTGTTTTCTAGATGGTAGTGTGAGGGTTATGGGCACTGAATTTACAGGGAAAAAAGAAGCCTATCTGAATTTGTTTGTGGTCATTAACTTACGAGTTACTTTGTACTTATGATGACTATTTCTTTATGTTATGTAATAGGGTCAGGCTTGTATTTTTGTGATGCTTGCTCATAGGTTTGACCGATTTGTCTTATTGCAATCTGGAAATTATATTTTTATAGTAATTGTTGTGCTGGGGTTATTTCTTTAAACACTGTCTTCCAAGGAGTGATTAATGAACATATTTCCTGACCATCAACCAGCCGGTATAGCCCTGAAAAATCTGGTTGTGATAATGCGTAAGTACCAAATAAATAAACAATAAAAACAAAGTACAGTGGTAAAATAATATGCCAAAACCCTCATTTCACTGTAATATTAACAAAAGAATTATAAACAACATTAACAAAATTAAAAGTTACCTTACAAGACAGTATGAAATGAACAAAGAGAACCAGCCCATGCACAAAAATGTGTGTTATTAAATAAGCTCCATTCAACAGACAAACCGTTCAATAGAAAGACACCACATCCAACTGACAATAATGTGAAAACACTTATCCAAACTAAGCAATACAGAAAGAAACAAAGAATTAGAATCTGTTTGTGTTATAAATTAAATGCCTTGCAATGTTGGATTAGGGGACTTGCTTTATGACTTGTGTGCTTACCACTTGTCCTGAAATCTCTTCCTTAAATTTATAATAGTAGTCATTTCATTTCACACACATCAGACCCCTGAATGCCCCTACATGAATTCATTGTATTCATTCATTCTCTGATTAAGAAAGAATTTGATGTTATCCCAGTGTTCACTGAGTGCAAGAAAGACAAACTAATCCTGAATGGGGTGCCAACCGATTAATGGAGGCAGACACTTACTCTTTATCATACAACAACACACACATACTCAACACCAAGAAATGTCTTTTGTGATGTCAGCCAATCCGGGTACCTACGTCATGAATAAAACACCCCTAAAAGTTGATTTACTAGTCTGAGATCTGGGAACTCATGTAGATAGTAAGCTAGACTTCAACCAACATGTGTCCAAGGTAGAAAGAAAATCCTTCTGTGTTGCTCAACTTATAAGTGAAGGCATAGTATCTAGGTCCAGAGAGGTCATCATACCACTGTACTTGGCCCTCATCAGACCCATCACAGAGTACAATACTCCCTTCAGTATGTACCTGACCAGACACATGCAGCTGAAATGTACACAAAGGTTCCCTTCAAAAAGAATACAGGGAGTAAACACAAAGTTGTGCTGATCACTTCAAAGCCATATCTAACTGTTTACTCGGTTTCAGACAGACTTCTGAGAGGTGGTCTTTGCCTGGCATACAAGGCATCCTTAAGCCCTGTCTTGATGAACCTTTTGCAGATCTGCAAAACAAACAGCATCATGACTGCTTCAGTAAAAGACCTAAATTTTGTTTGTGACATAAATAGGACATGTTGGAGAGACATACTGTATGTTTCTCAGAGAATTCCCATTCTCTGGAAGAGACTCCCCATCCATGTAAAGCAGAGTTCCTCCCTATTTTTCTGTCTATTTAATTGTTTCATTTAAGTGCAGTTTGGATCAATGGATGGGTAATTGGAAATTCACTCTTGGCATTGCGCCTATGTCTTTGATGGACAAAAGAAGTCAGTAAATCACCCCCTAAATAAATCAAAATTGTGGGTCACATTTGAATTGCATGGCTAGACTTATAAGGGCCCTAGTAGTCATTAGCCTAGTATACATGGATGAACCTACAAAATATAAAAAGAGATGTACTTTTTTATTAAAGTTTAGTATGCTTGAAAACATGACATTCTTATGTTACAGGTCACAACAGGACAGGATTATTAGCATTGATCACACCTGAAAAGAGCATTTTCCATATCACAAGAGGAAAAGAGCTTATATCCATTGCAGATAGCTACATGCAGTCACTTATTGTATATAAAGAAATGTATTTGTAATGCATTCACAGAGGCACAGCACCACAGCAGATAGCATTATCACTTCAGAGCAAGAAATTCCCTGGTTCGATTCTCAGCTGCGGTGCTTTCTGTGTGGACTCTGCATGTCCTCCCTGTATTTGCTTGGATTTCTTCCTCCCACATTCGTTAAACACTCTAAATTGATCATACGTGTGGTGTAGAAGAACTACAGTGACTGGGCTAGCTACCCAGCAATGTAAAACTTGGCAATAGATGACTGTCATTGTTGAAAATGGTATCCCAACCCCTGTGGGAAAAGGGGTGGATGGTTTCAGTCCGTTTTTCTGTTTCAGTACTAGTGAGAAATGATTGTTCTTTACCAGAAGACTCCTACTTATTTCAAACATTTACTTTTTGCACTGTCTAACTTTGTGGTTGACGTGGTGTCAATGACTGCATGTGAAGGAGGGGTAAACTGCCCTGTCTTCAGTATTTTCTATAAAAAAACATCCAAATTAAATACAGCAAGATACAATATTTACAATATCCCTAAAACATTTCTCCACATATGCACAGTTATTTGCTTTTTCTATTTTTTTTCAGCTTCTTTCTGCACAACTGATGCTATTTACGGTTCACTTGTTATTTGTAGTCATAGTACACTGACAAGCTATGTGTGCACCAATACCCGCTACTACTGATTGTGCAAGGATTAGCTCCATCTTATGAAAAGCTCTCTTCTGTTTCTTTACAAACCCCTGCAGGTGTACACTGACAATGCCTTTGTAGATAAGATATTTTATTCATTTGATGCATAGACTCAAAGCATAGAAAATAACTCTTCATACACAACATTTTTATCTTATCATTTCTGTTTCTGTCATGTTATGCAGTACACATTAACTATTTCCACAGCAATGGATGAGACCCTGTTTAAGATGCAATAGTCATGTCATGCATGGCATTGTGAGAAGGACGTGTGACTTAGCACTGCCTACATTCTGTTTCAAAGAAGGACTGTGTAGGTATTTGTTATTTGCAATGACTCATTGTTTACAAGCCTGCCAATGTGTTTGCTCATGTGGACAGCATTTTTCTGTCCTCTTTATTTCTATGTTTCATGTTTATGTAGCTTCCCTAGTCATATACAGATCAGGAAGATAGACCCTGCTTCAGCTGGCCTAGTCCTGTGATGTAAGTGGCACTACATGGGGAAATATACATTGCTATGGATCTGTTTCCTCAAGAACCTTGTAATTTATATCATTTCATTATGATGTAACATTTGCGAACACCCAAAACAACCTCTTAAGACAATATATTTTTTTAATGTATTTCTCTTCCTTCTAATTTCTTATAGATCACTCCCTAGGTCTGCACAGTGTAACAGATAGAGCAGAACATTGAAATGAAATTGACATGACAATAGGTGTTGTGGATTCTGTCTTATCTTTTATCTACTTCCATAAAGATCATGTACGTGTATTTAATTTCTTACATTACAAATTTAGAAATCCTCCTGAAAGGGACTCCTCTACACAGACATATATGCACACGTGGTCATTCGTTCACACTTAACAGTTCTGTTTGTTTCTGTTCCTTTATAGAGTAAACTGTGCCTGAAGAGTTCATACCTACATCACAGTAAGTGTAAGCATTGCTGTATTAGGTAAGAACTGTGGCTTCTCTACTCTTTATCAAATGTAAAATCAATGAATTTTCAATCCTATGATCTGGGCTCATTGATTGCTGTAATACATACATACATAACTGCTGTCACAGGTTCTCCATGTGTACCTGCATTGATTTTTAATGGATTTTCTTGGGGTATGGGGTGTTCAAATGTTTGAGAAGTTGTTTTTCATCCTGTTGACCTTCATGGAATATTTACTTAACAAGCACAGACACAGATGAAACAAGGACACTGTCCTGTCACTGGTGCATTTTCACAAGAACGTTGTAGATATATTAAATTTATTATGCAAAGCTTAAAAATCTGTGAATGATATTTCTGCAGGAAGAACATACAATATGGTCACCTACACATACAGTTATTTTCTTTGTTTTTCTACATTCTCTTATTTCACTGTTGCTCCAACAATTATATACACTGCAACAGGTAAGACCCAGTATATAATGTCCTTTTCATAAAACTTCACTTATTCTGTGTGTATAATATATATATATATATATATATATATATATATATATATATATATATATATAAAGGCAGATAGCTGTATGTATAAACACACATACAGATGTAAACACTCATCAAGTTATCAAAGCCTGTTTCAGCTTTGTGACTCCTGCTACCACTGCAGACTTCTACAGATGAGAGACAGTCTATTATGTGATTTATACTTCACAGCTCTGACACTGTCAGCATGTGGCATGTGGGGATGTTTGTTCTATTTTGTTAGCTTAACTCTATATATATATATATATATATATATATATATATGTGTGTGTGTGTGTGTGTGTGTGTGTGTGTGTGTGTGTGTGTGTGTGTGAATAGGGGGATTCACATAGTTCTCCATTTACTAGACATACTGTCCTTATATTTCTTCTTGAGTTTGCAGTTGTGTGGCTTGACTGTCGTTTGTAGCTTTAGCTGGTTTTTAAGTCTACAAAATGACTGTGGCTTTAGCTGGATTTTTAAGTCTACAAAACCTGTGTTTGCCCTCCTTTAATCATCTTTCTTTGCTCTTTTTTCCTTGACTTATGTTTACTCACTATTTCTCATTTTGCTCAGTTTTCCACATGTATAGTTCACTCTAAGATTGCACTACCCATATACAAACTATAATACCCAATTCTTCACACACCCCAAACCCCTCTGATCAATGACTGTCAATTAAGCAAGGTTTTCTTTGCTAGCCAGTCAGCAGACCCATCAAAAAGTGGCATTCATATGCATAGCTTCATAGACAAATACCATGCTAGCTGCCCTTAGCCATTTTAAGCCTAGCTAAGTTCCCCTTTTTGAGACTCAAACCCTGTATCTTGTGTTTGTGAGGTAAATACTTAACCATTACACCAACCTCCCAATCTTTTATACACTATGAAGATGTTGACTCATGCTTATGCTTGTAATTTTCTATAAGAACTAATGACTCTGCAACATAACAGGATTACTGGCCTCAATCAGATGCCCTATGCAGACCGTCTCAAAAAACTCCAGCTTTACTCTGTCGCATATCGCCTACTCAAAGGTGATCTCTGCCTAACATACAAAGCTATGTCAAACCCAGAGCTGTTGGATATGGTCCACTTAAAGAAATCCCAATCCCTCTGAGCTACACACTCTACGGACCTAACCCTTGTCACCACAATAAACAGAACATGCTGGAGGGATAGATTCCTGTCCCAGAGACTTCCCATACTCTGGAACAAACTACCTATCTATGTCAAACAGAGCTCCTCATTAGCACTCTTCAAGAAAAATCTTGATGATTAGATGGGAGATAGGAAATTCACCCCGGGGATCACTTCTGTGGCTCTGCTTGACAGGAGCACAGGAAAATAATTTTCTTGGGTGGCGAAAGCCAGGGTACCTTTTTGGCTAGGCTTGTATAGGCCCTGGGCCAATAGCCTAGTACCTACCTATGAACCTATTAACCCATGAACATGCAAAGGCATAGTTAAAAAAATATTAGCATTCTAATTTTTTGTACACTTCCTTCTTCTCCTTTCATTATCAGTTTCCATCCCTCACTGGTGTTCTCCATTTCCTTCATTGTTAACTATCGAAGGTTCCCGTTATTGTCTTCAGTACCCCTTTTAATACATTTATAGTTTGATTATGCACAAGCATCAGTGCTTTTTCTGGAATAAGGAAGTGTGAGCCTCTTCAGGAATGCCACACTAAAGAGACTGAAGCTGCCAACTGGTTGCAGTGCAGACACATCACGACTAATGCACTATGTACTTCTTCAAAGTATAAAAGATAATTAAGGTGATTATCAGTTCCATGACACCATTAATGCAGCCAGTTGTGCACCCCCACACACATCCCACTGATCTGTAAAATGGCACAGACTAAGTTTTTTACATTGTTCCACACATACCCAGAATACAGTATACCCCTATCATCTCCATTGCGATAGCTGTACCACAGGTGCAAGAAAATACCACTATGGACATTGTACCACCAGGCATGGCTCACAATAATGACACAGTGCTGTCATGTACCACGTAGCAGAATCGAGAAGTGTAATGCTTGACAGCACCAATGTGTGGATGCTTTAACAACCACAACATAGGCTATTGCAAGAATGCATTTGTCCACACATAAGGATACTGTTTTACTTCAATCCCTATTCTTTGAAGATACCCAAACCCTTCAAATAAATGTTCTTAGGTATAACGTACAAATATGTAATGAATGGTGAGAGTGAATGTTTTAAATAATTTAACAAATACAATGTAGTAAGATACAGTTTTTTAGTGAAATGATTTTTTGTGCTACCTTTGTGCATACTTTACTTCCTGATATGAAAAAAAATTAGCTTATAGAATAAAATAGGCTTTATTTACTCTTATCCATTGAAACTATAGCAACATATAAATTGAAGAGGAATATATTCTACCCTGCTCTTCCAATGAATGTGTTCCAAAACTTGTAGGGCATGCCATTCAACTTGAAAAAAATGCCTAACAAAAGTTTTAAGATTACTGTAAATTATAGGCTGTTTTTAAGTTAACTTCTGACACAAAACCATATAGAATGAACTCTCACTAGTAAATTCTCAGCATACTAAATATGACTTCAAACTAAATGCTAACAAGTTACTATCATCCTTTTTGGTAAACAACTTCTTCCCCTCATCATGCTATATAGACAACATACTATGCAGAAATGAAAATTTGGTCTGGGACTTAGGAATGTGAGTTGATTATTTCCACTGTTTTGACCATCATGTGACAACTACTGTCAACCGATCCTTTTATTTAGCACAGCTAATTTCCAAATAAATATCGTCCTGGTCTATAAAGGTTATCATTCCCTTATACTCCATATTAATCAGACTTATTATCAAGTACAACACCCCCTTTGAGATGTACTTAACTAAACATGAAAGAATTAGAAAGATCCAAAAGGTTTTTTGCTGAACAGGGGGCTTAAATTACCTGTGCTATCAAGACAGACTGGAAGCTCTATCCCTTTAGTCAGTGTCTTAATGACTTTCAGGGGAAGATCTCTGTTTTGCTTACTGTGTCATTACTGACCTAGTTGTCTTGGACCTGTTGTATCTCTGTATTTCCTGTGGCTTATCCACTAATAGAACCAGGGACGTAAAGCTTCACCAACAGATAAATAAAACACAGTGGAGGGAAGGTTTATAGCCCAACATCTCCCCAACCTCTGGAATAGACCCTGCCTGCATATTAAGCAGTGTGACTGACAATCTTCCTTAAAAGTTAAACCAGATGACTGGATAGGTAGTCAAAATGTATTCCAGGACTGACCAGTATGGCCCTCCTGGAGAATGGCTGTGCAGCCTAAGGGAGGGTACTGGCAAAGCGAGAATGGACATAAGACTCAATAACCTTGGAATATCTATGGACACATGAATGTATGGACAAATGTCAATTTTGGCAGGACAAATATAGTACTTCAACAGTGGTGATATAATCTAATATTAAAAAAACCCTGTCTTCTAAAGTAATGGTACGTAAAATTTC
Organism: Protopterus annectens; assembly: GCF_019279795.1. NCBI lineage: Eukaryota > Metazoa > Chordata > Ceratodontiformes > Protopteridae > Protopterus > Protopterus annectens. The sequence continues at coordinate 346,807,951 of NC_056741.1, read as the reverse complement.
CATTTCTTCACATAAATCTGCTCTGCTGTGTAGGTAAAACAGACCATCTTCTCCTAAACCTGCATCATTGCTGTTCTTAGAAAGTGATAAAAATGGCCATTCAGTTTCCTGAGTTAGCCAGAATAAAACTGTCTTTCGGCTTTTCCCGGTTAGGGGTCGCCACAGTGGAACTCCGGTCCGCTAATGATTGGCAGTAGATTTTTTACGTGCTGGCTTGCCGGGCCTAACACACAACCTTCAATGAAGGAATACCCATTCACGCATGTCAACACACAGAAGACGCTCTAACTGAGAATCAAACGTGCAACGTCTAACTGTGAGGCGACAACGCTACCGCAGCACCACCATAGCAGTTCCTGATAGTTTGGGCAAATCACATCTGAGAGTTTTCAAAATGGGACAGTTATAGTGATGGCTCTGCAAATACTGGTTTGGTGCTACATCTCATCTCCAACTTGAAAGACTTTCTCATCTTCTGATGGGAACTGTTCTGAATGTCTTTCTTTATCCACACAGCTGGAGACAGAATGGATGCTCATATCTCTGCACTGATGCAACTGTAGGGCACAGCTATATGATGTATCGCTTCCTGTTGCCTTCATTGGGGTAGAGGAGTGCTCTGTTTATAAATACACATGCTCGGAAGGCATTTCACAGACTTCTACACACAAAATAGTTAACTAATTAAGCTCTAAGTGCTTTTGATAAGCCACATTTGTATTTAAAAATGAACAATAAAATATCCATCTTAATTGAGCTGTGAGCCACTTCAGGGAATTGCAATATAAAGTACTTTAAACTTCAGCTTTAACCATGGGCATTCTCGATACCTAGAGTTTCTAGACGTGCATGCAAAATAAGGCCAGATTAGCATAAAGGAAAGGTGGAAAATATGAAGCATAGAAGATGAGCTGCAAATCCTTACCATTAGATGTGAGTGTGTTGAGGTAGTTCACAATTACATAGATGGATTTTTTTTACATTTGTCTTTTATTTCAGTGAAGCAATTTTCTATGAACTTACCATGCCCTGTAGGTGGGCAAGACACAGTTTGCTACAATAAATGATGTGCCATTGGAGATTTTATATTCTCTGTTGCACATATTCTTACCTGAGCCTAGTATTCATTGTTCCTCTTTCCTCTGTATGATATATGAAGAAGGGTGAGGAACTCTGTGCATGGGGTCGAGGCAGTAACATGTAACATATGTATGTGGAATACATTCTAAATGTGTGGCCTTGTATGCACATTACTAATTTCCCATGAGCTTTAGACAATAATGTAGCTGTTGTTAATAGAGAGTGACCTAGCCAAGGATCTGATTAATTTTTAAACCAAAATTCAAGGAACACAGAGAAGGCACCTGGTGCCAGTACACCACAGAAATAACTACACTTCTTAGAATGAGCTATTCCTTTAGACCTAATCATAACAACTTATTGATTCTCTGCAAAGTTAGCCAGATGGATGTTAAAGCTACAGTTAGTCTTATTAAAGAACTAAGTACATGGCTGGTTTTACATAGTAGGGTAAGTGATACTGTTTCAGATAATAATCACACTGCCATCAAAATAATGGTGTGATGATTTCTGGTATGCACAATAATGGGCCCTCTGTAATTAGAGATTAATTGACTTCTTATTAGCCCCAGATAGCTGATGGAGGTTATTTAGTACCTTGCTTAATACCTGTAACATTCCTAAGTCTGAAAAAGCAATAGCTGAATAAGAAATGTGCCATGAATACCCGAAGGCTGGTCAGAGTGGTGAAAATCTGACTGCACAGTAGTTGCTGACCTGGCACTCTTGAGTAGGTGAGCATATGTGTAATGTATGAGGCTCAGTTTTACAACTAATTCTGACAAAGGATCTACATGAAATGCCTTATATCTTATCAGTAATGCTGATCTGAGAGTTGGTATCCAATAGGCTACCATATGGTTTAATCCTAGGAAACAATCTGTTTGTAACATTTATGACTCATTCATATAATAGTAATCATGTCGATAACTGTAATGTATAGGAAATGTTAAAAGCTTGACTCATGCAGACTACCATGGTGGGTCATTACATGTGAAAAGGAATACACGGTACAACACTTTAGACCCAGAACTGTAAGTACTCTTGTCACTTGTGAAAAGCTCCATGGAGCACTTTGTTCATCTCCATAGCTCATGCAAAGATGAGGGTGTTATCATGAGAAAAAAGGCTCAGAAGAAAAGTTAATAGGATGGTACAGGTGCTGCAGGGTGAGAGAGATGTGAAGACAGGTGAACAGCCTAAGGCAGCAATTGCCAGAAAATTGGAAAAAGACAGAGGAAGTGATTAGGATCCACAGACTGGTCACCAGGGAATTCAAAAGAAATTAATAAGGCTATAATGATAGTATAGGCAGAAGTCCTGGCTTTAATTTATAGGGGAGGGGATTTCAGTTTAGCATTAACAGTTAGAAATACTTATTTACTGAAAGAAAGGTAGAAAAGTTGAATTAAGTGTCAGAATGGCATTAAGACAACTGAACCATTTAAATAGGTATGCAGTAACTGGAGCAGGATTTTTGGGGAGGGGGTTTTGGATGGTGAAGTAGCTGTTGGGTAGAAGGTATACTACCTGGGTAGAGTAAATGGGCTTTCCTTCTCCTGCCAGTACATTTATGTATGTATGTATGTATGTATGTATGTATGTAAAGTTAACAGCACTTCTCTGGTATCAAAGGAAAGTAATATAATGTGTGGCAGAAGGGGGAAAGCACTGACAATGAAAGCATGTTCATCATATGTACTGAGACCAGAAAAAAAATCTGCACACATTTTCAAATAAATATGTTGCTTCTTTCACATTTTGAAATAGATTACAGCTCTCCTAAGCCTGACAAACCAATATTTTCTAGCCTGAGAAAAAGTATCTTTTTATTTATCTGTGAACTTAACACATAGAAACACAGAATTAAAACAATTGCACTCACCTTTATGTCCTTGTCACAATTTATGGCTGAGTTCCATTCATATACTGCATGGGAGCTCTGAGACCTGAGTTACACTGTTCTCTGCTGATATTTTTTACTGATAAGGCTCTGAGTCATCACATCTACCTCATATATGATTCTAAGGAGGATTCATACCTTGATTTACTTTGGATTATTTAGTTCCTAACATCCCAGTGAGAACTATGCCTCTCCACTGGCCCTAATGTTACAGAAATATCCCTGATTTTGGCAACATTTTGAAATGTCTGTCTTAAAAATAGTGTTTTTTTTTCTCTTTTTACAAAATGTGGTAGATTAGAGTCAAAAAGTAATACTTATCATTAAACTTGCAGATTTACTTTACTTTTGAAAATACAACTTAAATCACATTCAGTCATTCAGTTTTCTGTTAACTTTCCATTTTTATAGTACTACTATTTAAAAAGTGTCTTTGATTTAAGGTTTTTGTCCCTGCTTATTTTTGGTTTTTGGCTTCATTTATGACTCCTAATTTAACAGGTTGAGTGTTGTGAAGATTTTTTAACACATACCAGCATATGAGACAGGATAAAAAATTCAGTTACTCTCGAACTGCATACAGTCAGTACTCCTGCTAGGGTAACACATAATTTAAGAGTGTCTTGGCATACAGAACTTTAATAACGATCTTCACATGCTAAGATTGTGGTCCGCAAGTAACTAGGTCAAATATTGTACCATGTCATTGCAAGAAAAATAATGCATTACTAAATTCTGAAAAGGCAGTAGTGAGTACTTACCAGAGCAGCAGTGCTTTGAATAGACACTCAGACTTAGATGTGATCAGCTTTATTTGCAAAGAATAAAGTTGCTGCATAGTCTTCAGTCCTCAGAAATGTTTTGAAGTAATTAGTCTTTCTGCTGTTAACGTGTTCAGCAACTTGTCTGCAGTTGCTTTAGAATACAATAACTTGCTTTTCTAGCAGGGAGACACAGACAATTAAATCCTTGTCAGAGGTTGTCAAGATTCCAGGCGAGAGCTGAAAAGTTTGAAGTTTTTACCTTTGTCTCATTCCTTGCTACATGCAATATACTGTGACTGTATTTTTGCTTGGTAAGTCCTAAAATTCCTTAAATAAGACTCGCGTATAATTTCTTCATAAAGAGAAAACATTGAAAAAAAAGTTTTCTGTCACCTCATTTACTTACGTCTTCTTACAATGGAGCACTCAAAAAAACGAGAGAAAGAATGCTTAGTGTGCTTTTGCTGGAAGCAAAGTTCTGCTTTGACTAAATGAATACTTTTTCATGATCAGGTGGTGCTTTAACCCTTTCCTGAACCATGTGATACGTCTGCTCCTCCCACTTACTACTGGATCATTTCTCAGTAGCTGACTAGCACTTCCTGGCCCACTTGGTCCTAAGCCAGTTTGACCCTGCAGAAAATGGGGTGCCAGTCCTCTTATAGGACTATTTACCCTGCAAAAATTGGACTAACTAGTTTATACTTTAACAGAGAGCGGAAGAACAAAAGCTAAAACAGCTGCAGAGAATATTCATTCACTTATGCTGCATGCTTGCTTGCATTTTCAAAAATGCTTTGAAAACACAGTATATCTGAGAAGCAGTTTTTTTATATATGATATTGCCTTGTAATTGCAAGGAATGTTACTTAAAGCTGTGTCTATTAATAATCAGCAGAAATGAAAGACAGGCAAGAGAAGCTGAATCCAGCCTCATGTTTTGCTTCTGGAACTATGTACAGTGGTGGGGTAGCGTGAAAGAATTAACTGATAACTACAGTTGTTTCATGTCCTGACCTTTCTACATAGTGCAACAACCCTCTGTGATATTCACTTAAATAGTGTATACAACTGGTTTATTCTTAAGTCTTGGAGCAGGCTAAGAAATTGTGAAGAACAGCAAATGAAGAATAAAACAGTAGATAAGGACAAGGTTAAATTTTTTTTCAAGTTATGAGAACTATAACATGTGCTGATAAGAGGGAGGAGATTTTCCTTATATGTCCAGAGTTCAGTTCTAACCACTGGTCAGTGTCTTTGTGAACATTTGTGTGTTCTCCCTGTTTTTTCCTGGGTTCAGTCTAGACACATTGGCTCCCCGCATCCAAAAAATCATACTGGTTGATTGTCTTCACTATACTGTCTATATACAAATACATATACCTATGTGTATATCTATACACATATATATCTATCTACATCTAAATATCTATATCTATTTAGCTACCTGTATATATCTCTATATATATATCTATATATGCACACACACACACACACACACACACATATATATATATATATATATGTGTGTGTGTGTGTGTGTGTGTGTGTGTGTGTGTGTGTGTGTGTGTGTGTGTGTGTGTGTGTGTATACATTTCCTAAAAGGAGTCAGAGTTGTGCAGCAAGGTTTTAAGTGTGTTTTATTACTTCCTTGTTGGATGGGCATGATTTGTTTTATAAACATATATGTGTGTATATATATATATATATATATATATATATATATATATATATATATATATATATATATATATATATATATATATATATATATATATATATATATATATATATATATATATATATATATATATATATATATATATATATATATATATATATATATATATATATATATATATATATATATATGGTTCCCCTTCAGAAGGTCGAATGGCTGAAATCTCAAAATGCATATGGCCGAAGCCATATGCTCAAATTTCAGAAGCTCGACCTTCTGAAGGGGAAATAAAAATAAAACAACAAAACACAAAATAATGTTTCTGCAGTGGGGCAAGCCCCCCTGCACCCCCCATACCCCCTGCTACTTATTTATTCCAACTCTGAGATCGCACTACAGCACAGAAAGGGAAATCTCCTGTTCTGCGCTGTATGCTGATCCCCATTCAGAACGTTGAGCGTCTGAAATTTTGAGCATATGGCCTCGATCATATGCATTTCGAGATTTCAGTTGTTCGACCTTCTGAAGAGGAACCATATACATATATATATATATATATATATATATATATATATATATATATATTCATGTATGAGTTCCTGTCATTTGGTTGAATGAGAATTTTATCTGAAGCCAACTGATCTAAGAAAAATGGCTTGAAAGTCAATTTTATTGAATGATAATTTGGATGAAACTCAGTTTTACTGACTATAGCAAAACTGCATATAGTTCTGTTATACATAATTAGGAATACATATAAGTGTTTGAAGAAGCTTTAGCAGGTGCTTGTGTTTACCTGTACATGCTAATATGTTTTATATATGTGTGTTGTCAGTGATTTCCTATTCATGGTGTTTTCACTTTTACAAACAGTTGTGTAACTGTGAAGTTAATATATTTAAGAAATTAGGTGTTTTTGAAAAGCTTTCCTTTTGTTTTTAATTGCATCATGTTTCAGTTATTTTGTAATAGATTAAATTGTGTTTTAATGAAATTGCCATTTAACCATTTTGATTGGCAGAGTTGTTTCTTTTAACAAAAATGATAGTCAGCCAGTTTACCTGAAACTGCATGAGCACCAATATTACTTTAACAAATCTGCTGGACAAACTACAACACAGCCTTGCACAGCTTCACAATATTCTACTCACACTATTTTTAGGTTCATAGGTTCATAGATTAGTACTAAGCTAACTGCCCTTGCGAGCCATTTTAAGCTTAGCCAATTATCCCTTGTGAGACTCAAACTTTTTCAATCATACGTGAGTTGTTCAGCTGTGTAGTTGAAATATATCATAACATCTTGAAAACAAAAAATAGCAAACATTGAAACACTGAAGACAACAGAGAAACCGCATATTACATTCACATCTAAAATCGCCAATACTAAAAATAATGAAACTTACTAACATGCTTCACCGCACCAGTAAATTCAAAGCAATAAAAAATAAAAAAACTTCACTTTTTTGTGGAGGATCAGTACCTCCTTTCTGTCCAATGTGGAGGTGGGGGGGATCCCTCCACAGCTCCTGAATCTATATGTAAATATGTAAATATGTAAAAAAAAAAAAAAAAAAATATATATATATATATATATATATATATATATATATATATGGGTTCCTATCACTTCATCGAACTGTGTATTCACCGACACTCACCTCTTCGACACCAATCCATCGACGTCCATATCATCGACAATTCCGGTAAGCGATCTTCCCCCTCACAGGACCCATGGTAGCACTTTAAAGGTAAATTATACGGAACCACGTAAACCCTGATCGGTGTTACACAGGAAGAAGCGCTACCATGGGTCCTGTGAGGGGGAAGATCGCTTACCGGAATTGTCGATGATATGGACGTCGATGGATTAGTGTCGAAGAGGTGAATGTCGGTGAATACACAGTTCGATGAAGTGATAGGAACCCATATATATATATATATATATATATATATATATATATATATATATATATAAATATATATATATTATATACATATATATATATATATATATATATAGAGAGAGAGAGAGAGAGAGAGAGGGAGAGAGAGAGCAAGAGAGAAAGAAAGAAAGAGAGAGAGAGAGAGAGAGAGAGGGGGAGAGGGAGTTATCAACCTCACAGTCATAGCAACATCAATGGAATCACTACTGGTGAACAGTGGGAAACTGCATGAGCACCAATATTACTTTAACAAATCTGCTGGACAAACTACTACACAGCCTTGCACAACTTCACAATATTCTACTCACACTATTTTTCAATCATACGTGAGTTGTTCAGCTGTGTAGTTGGAATATTGTGCTTTTGGCATTGTGTTATGCTACAAACATACTAATTAAATGCATGTTGTAACAAACATATGTTATGCTATATATATATACATATATATATATATATATATATATATATATATATATATATATACATATTAGGGCTGTTGAACAATTCAAATTTTGTAATCAGAATGAATCTATGGTTAAAAAAATAATCTTTAGTCAGTCTTATGGTAACTACTGGAACTTGCAATACTTATAACTGTTTTGCAACAATAATCTTAGCAAATAACCAAACTAGAAAGTGATTGCAGAACAAAGTCAAAGAATCTGAACAAAGAATAATATAAAACTTGAATTTTTTAGCTCTCTATTTCAACACTTTTAAAAATAATAAAACACTTGCCGACCATGGTTTGACATAAATTTGCAGTTTTCATTTTAAATCTTGTTAATCTCACAGTTAAAATTTTAATCTCAAGTTTTTTAACTAGTCAATTGTGTTAGTTAACTCAATCAATGAGTATGTTATATGTATAATACATACAGACACACACACACACACACACACACACACACACACACACACACACACACACACACACACACACACACACGCATATATATATATATATATATATATATATATATATATATATATATCAGCTATCTAATTACAAAATATTTAAAGAATTAATTTAGTATACTTTTAAAACATACTTGGTCAAGTTACATAACATAAAAACCCAAAAAATGCACGCAAACTTAAAACAAACAAAAATTATCGAACAAACTACAGACCATAAAGTATAAAACCAAACTCTTTAATATAAACTGGTGCAAATAAGCGTTTTCTTTCTGAAACTTCAAAACTTCATATACAGCAAATGCTTTTCCAAAACTTTTGCAGTTGTACAAACTCCCCTGTTTCCTCTATTTGGGGGGCTTCTCCCCTGCACCCACTAAATATACAAATTCCAGAGTCAGACAGTGACAGAGAAAAGAGAAAATTCTTCAGACAATCACTGCTGTTGCACAGACATGGGCATTAGCAAGGTACAGATACTGATCAACACTAACTTGCACTGTAATTCCTATGATCCAGAACCAATCCAGCACTGATTTTCTTTGGCCTTATATACTTGCTTATAAAATGTGATTTAGTCATATGTGTTTTCTAAGAAAAGTGTATTATAGCTTTTTTCTACATAAAATGTGTTGCAGAGCAAATGCCATGTATCTATATTTTATAGGGTCTCTATCACTTTGTTGAAACTCAAATGAGTGAATGCTCATTTGTCGGACACCTGTTCAGTGAAAACGCTATTCATTGACCAACATTTTAAGTGAAAATGTTCCTAGGGCAAACTGATGGTAGTCCATCCTAGCCACCGTAGAGACCATAAACAAAACATAAAACTTAACACCTACTCAGGTGGGGGGCTTTGCACCCGCCAAACTAAATATACCAACACTGAAATCCCACTACAGTGGGGAAAACAGCAGATTCCAGATGGTGGCCAACCATCGGTTTGCCCTAGGAAATTTTTTGCTTAAAACGTCGGTCGATGAATAGTTTTTTCACTGAATAGGTGTTTGACAAATGAGCATTCGCTCATTTGAGTTTGGACAAAGTAACAAAGACCCTTTTATATGTAGCCTAGGTTATTTATTTGCTTGTTTATTTGTCTGGAAAAATGTACTTACCAGGGTAACAAATAAACAAATACTCTTAGATGTCACTGCTGTGTGACTGGTATGGCTGTACAGGTGTTTTGTTTCTATGGAAATTCTATATGACAGAGTAAAGCTTATCAGGGCTGAATCCAGTTTTTACAATATACTGCAAGTGCACTTATTAGAAATCAGTTGGATCTCTCAGAATAGCACTTTCATTGCTGTGCAGAATATACATTAAATATATACATGCTCAAATACTGAATTCATCCACTATGTATTTATTTATTTATTTATGCATTAATTCATTAGCTAAGAATATCCAGCTGGTAGGTTCCATCTTCAATCAAGCTGGTAGGTCCCATCTTCAATCTGAGACAATAAACAACAAGAATACAACAAGATACACTAGGCATTGTAGAGTTACATAATACAGTAAAATGTAGCTAATTTATATAACTGACCCAAGCCCGAGTAGCATAGCAGATAAAATTTTGTGTTACATGCAGTAAATTTTCTAAACATAAAAAAAAGTGTTTGATAACGACCAAAAGAATGACCAGTGAAAAACAGCTCTACTTTCCAAAATACACTTTTTATTTTTAGAATAAATTTCTCTAGCGCCTCGGCCGTAGCCTTTACAGAATAAAACCCTCATTACTAAAAAACCCTCCTTATATATTAAATTCAAACACATTCAATTAATCAATTACACACTAATTACTAAAACACATTCCATTAAACTTTTTAAAGTTAAAAAAAACACTATATAAAACTCTGCCAATTGCATTATTTGTTCAACCCATTAGGTAACAAAGAATTATATTTCATTATTAAAATAGACTCCTTACACCTCAATACATATTTTAATAACTCCACATTTTCATATTGCAATGTTATTTGTTCCAACACTGTAACTTTCATAGTATTTATTTCACCTTTGTGTTCTTTATTGAAATGTTCCGCTATAGGACTCATAACCTTGTTATTTCTTACATCTCTAACATGCTCCTTTATTCTTTCAGCCAAAGACCTCTTTGTTTCTCCTATATAATATTTATTACATGGACAAATAATACCATAAATCACACCCTTACTTAAACATGAATACGTACCCAATGTATCAAATTTTTTTCTACCTATCCTATCTATTTTCGTTATAATGTATTGACAGATGGAACATTTACTGCAAGGAAAAGTTCCCCTCATCCCCACATTTTTCAACATTTTTTCGTTTGGTCTTATATATTTTCCATGCACTAAAAATTCCTTAAGATTTCGTCCCCTTTGATAAGAGACTCTTAATTCTATCTGTGACAATGAGTGAACATCTCTTCTTGTCTGTTTCCAGTACTCTTTAATCCCTCCAATCATCTTTTGTGAAAATAAAGTGTACTTAGTAACAAAGAGCATGGTCTCACTACCTAATGTTCCCCCTTCTATCTTTTGTTCTCCTTCCACTAGGTTTGTCTCCATTAACTATTATCCCATTTTGCTTTTTATCAAATACTTTCTGTAAGCTTCCATATCCATCCTCTGTCTTGTAACCCCTAGAAACAAACATCGAGGCGACTTCCTGTGCCTCTTCTCGTGCTTCTTTAATGTCACTGCTCAGTCGTTTTATCCTGAGCATCTCCCCATAAGGGATAGATTCTATTGTATGACTCGGATGACAACTAGTAGCATATAGCATCAAATTGATTTGATCAAATTTCCTATATATATATTAGTATGAATTTTCTCATTTTTATTCCCTTTTAATGTTAGATCTAAATAATTTATATTTACACCTCTCTGGATGCCATCAAATTTAATCCCATATTTATTTGCATTTAAATACTCTATAAAATTATTATAATTTATATAACTGACCCAAACCCGAGTAGCATAGCAGATAAAATTTTGTGTTGCATGCAGTAAATTTTCTAAACATAAGAAAAAGTGTGTTACAAAAAGTACATATTCCAAACATATGTTGTAGTAAATTTTCTGAAGCAAATACTGACACCCATTAGTAGCAAAGCAAGTGCCGCAAATAAAAGGACTCACTGTGGCTAATAGCATTTGATTGGTGCAGCAGGATTGCTATACAGCAAGAAATATATATATAGGTGCTTAGTAAAAGGGATACAGTCATTGACCTCCACTCCAGATTGCCAAATCCTCATTTCCACACCAGCAATTCAGTAAAATAAATTACATAAAATGCAAAAACGACTCTGAACTGTTCAGAAGCTGAATGAAGGGTTACTGAAATGTTTATCTTATTATTATAAGAGTTTGGTCCATTTTAAGTTTGTTAATACATTTATAATTCAGCAGGGCGTTATCTTTTTTAGTTGATTTCACTAGTCTCAGCCTAGTCTCTGCCCTAGCCATAACACTGCAAATAAATTCATGAAGCTCAGCCCAAGGCATACCCTACATATGGCATTAGGCTTGCGCCAACCGTGTGGCATGAAGATGGTGCAATAGTGCCAAATGCATATTAATGAAGGCGTGCTGCCTCCACAGCCACATGTATAGGAAAGGAGCGTGAGTGCATAGGGCATGTCGAAGTGCCGCACGGAGGCGTGGAAATGTCAGCTGTCGACGTGCAACCTAAAATCCTTGCATATAGCAATTTGCAAGCAATGGTAATCACATCTGTCAGTGTCCGTCGATACTGCAACGTATGCAAAGCATGCAAGACAGATCCTGCGAACACAAAATGAAGAAGCAAACACAAATGCACGGTAGGGAATAACGGGTCCCTATCCCACGAACAAATGACATTGAAAACCGTGTGCTTGTATTCCAATGCAGTGTAGATAGTTATACCAAGTGGAAGTGAAACGCATCATATGTTAATGTGCCACCAATAGGTACGTCCAGCCCAATGGTCAGGGTCACCAGCTGACCCATATTGTGAGGGAGGGTACACAGCTGGGCAGATATGTCCATAACAAAAAACATGATAAATGTAAATATCTAGCGACCGTATGACCGAATTATATCCCACAACGCATGTAATAGTCACATACAATAGGTATGTCTGTATTTCACATATCAAATGTGACAGGAAATAGAATAAGCATGTAAATGAAACAGAAGGAGCATATAAACTGCTACAACAATAAGGCAACATGTGGGCTGAAAGGAACAGTATTATCCGTAGCGTTGACTGTGTGTACGTGTTGTCCAGTACAATTGGATATGTGTCCAGAATATATTCCATCCTGGACATAGGAAAAGGTGGCATCCTACCAATGATTAGAACAGTCAGCCAAAATCCGCACATCTGCGGTCCAAGCCGAACTTGTCAGGATGTGTCACAGTTGAACTGGTATTACCCAGGTATACCAACAATGTCATGAAAGTTAAGTATGGGCATGTACCTATGTGCGTGTGGTATAGCATGTGGAAAGTCAAACATGTCAGGGTAGTCCACACAACAATACAGGTACCTGACATATGTAGGGTATGCAATGTGTTACCTTGACCGTGTCATGGGCCATCAACCAAAGCAGTGATGGATGGAGTGTCAGGAATATGTGTGTGTGGGGGGATGGGTAATGGTATAATCCTCAAAGGCGACACTGTGTCGTATGCAGAATAGGTGAACTGGAAGTGTATGAGGGAGCAGCGGGTGAAGCAGAAAGAAACAAACTGTATACACATCTGCAATACAACCAGACAGGCCATACTGTAGAACACAATCCCACAAACATATGAATATTAAAATGTACGATACAAATGTACAGAAATGTCACCGGCACATACCCACAGATTGGTCCTGATGGAACTGGCCATATCAAATGCAACACACCTGGATGCATAATGGACTACCCAGCATCCCCTCCACAGCACACAACCCGCCCCCATACCTGAACGTCCACCAAATCCAGCCATACTTGGCCTACTAGTTTGGTGCAGCCACATCTACACATAGTGACTACTACGCATATGTAGTAGGTAGTGTCACCCTAGGCAGTTTCAGGATTGCAAACTATGTATCCCTTGCATGTAAAACCCCCAGCACATTTTCGTAATGCCAGAAGAATGGTCGGTATCGATCTTGTTATTACCGGTCTTGTTAAATTTTTGAATATCCCTCATGGGATAAGTAACCTGTGTAAACATTAGAATGGGTATGAAGACACGATGTCCAGTCCTGTAGACATCTGGACACAAGTTGGAATGTGTAGTAGTGGTGCACGAGACTGTCCAGCCCTAGATGGTCATACAGAACCTACTACCCAGGATCAAACACCTGCCCATGACGCACGTGTCCCGACACGAATAAGCGAGAGAATATATTGCACACATTCGCATAGTGGCACATGGTATAAGGGTGATGAAGGCACTGATGTAAACAGGATACCCCCTGATCCACTGTGTGAGGGACAATTAATTTGTGTGTAGGTGTGACCTGACCAACAATGATACAATGCCAAATGTCCTGTGATTGTAGGAAATAACTATGTACCATACTGCATGTAACAGTTGCCTAAAGCAGTCACGTCAGGATAGAATAAACGTAATTCGTACAAGAAACAGGCAAACAACAAAAGTGCTAAAGGTATAGGCTCACAGCTAGGAAACTAATGAATGTTCTAAACCTGCACTGACCGTGGCTATGTGTTGGCCCAAACAATCTGGTGTCCCCAGTAGGGTTACCATCTGTCCCACTTTGCGAGGGACAGTCCCTCTTGACAGTTGTGTCCTGACAAAAATATTAAAATGGCAAATGTCCTGAGATTTTAGGACATAATTATGTCCCATATGTTATGTAATAGTTGCATAAAATAATTATTTCTGTATCTAAAATACCTAAATGTTACAAGAAACAGAATAAGCAACTAAACCGCTACAAGAATAGGCTTTTATGTAGGCAAATAAGTAAAGTTCTATCCTTTGTACTGACCGTGGGTATGTGTCGGCCTGTAAAATCTGATATGTGTTCCAAAAATGTCCCATCTTGGCCATTTGAAAAGGTGGCAACCCTAGTCCCCAGAATATATCCCAACCTGTACATATGACAATGTCAACGCTACCAATGGTCAGAACATTCGCACAATAACTGGCCAGCCTCTTAACCACTTACAAAGCCAGTGACCTTTGGAGGAAAGATGTTGAATGAGAATGACTACTTACAACAATGAAGAGTAATAGACGCATTTAACTGCAGAAAATTAGTAGTATTACGAATCTGTCAACACGGTCCAAGTTAATAGTACTGCTATGGTAGAAGTGTCCGTGATTGTCCCTGAGTTGTCATAGCCTTGTCCCTGTCACTGTAGAAATGAGTCCCCGAGTATCACAGAGGTCCGTACACATAAGTACACCAACCAACTGTCACATCTGTTGACAGGACTATTGCATACCTGTAGTGAATTTATAACTGATGTTGAGAATAATATTAATTGTATCTATAAATGAATGAAATAGTCAAATGGGAAGGGAAACACGTGGAAACCCTCCCCCCACCCTACATTATGTGATGCATTATGTAGTGTAACCACTCCCCGCCCTAAATTATGTAGTGCCGACCTAATAATGTGGTCAGAGGTGCCCAAACACCTGCTTCTGTAAACACAGGTAGAATGTTAAAATCTGGACTAACTCTGTCTATGTGCTACATCTGATATTTGAACTGTACCAGGGCAGTTATAGCCACCAGTTGGCCGAGCTAAAACCCGGACCAGCACATGAACACCCTGACAATCAAACATGCGTGTGTGCGAGGACTATAAGTGCAGGAGTTCTGAATATCCTTGGAGTGAGTAGACATGCAGCATGGGTCCAGAGCAGTAGGAAACAGGGAATGTCCTAAGTGTGGTACTGTGGTTTTCCCAGCAGGAGAATGGATGCCTACTGTGTAAGGGAAGCGGTGAGGCATATGTCAGAGTAGCTATGAACCATGGGTATACATATAAATGAGCCAGAACAACAATAGTGTAGTGGTTACAGCATCCGCCTAACGTAAAGGCATTCCCAGTTCAAGTACGACTATAGCACATATTAATTGTGTAATGAATGCCTCTGTGCTGTAAAGCCAACATTTATACATGTAAAGGTGACCACGTTCGCATGGGTCCGTTAACCGGATTCCATCAATCAAAGTGGTACTTTCATAAGGAATAAGGCACATGTAATCCCAAAGAAGTGCCTGTAAACATATGTAACTCAGAATAAGTAGATGCAAGTGCGCCTGCGCGAGTGTACGCAGCTATTAGCATAACAAATGTATGTTGTCTTGTACAGCTGCAACTTTTATATATATAGATAGATGTGTGTATAGATAAATATCCACAGACATAACAGAAATATGCAATTATATATCTACATATATACATATATATATATATATATATATATATATATATATATAAAAGGAACGCCGAAAGATGAAAGCAAACATAAGGGTTGTCAAGGGAATCCAGAGCAAGTAAGGAATTATAAAGTGCTCGCAGCGTATGTCAGATAAAGCTGCACAAGTGTGGGTAGAGCACCACTCTTCACACCAGAGGCAGGGTTATACCAGTGGCCATAACATTGTTGAAGTGCTACGTCAACATTGTAAACAGACGGAATGTAGTACATGTTGCGACTACCTACACTTGTAACCCGCAAATTGTTCATAATCCATAACACCAGGAAAGGCACGTATGTGCAAATATGAATGGATGGTGAGCCTGTGAATACACGAGGTGGTACAAAATGTGTGTAGGGCCCCAACGCTCATGAGAGGGCAATGTGTAAAGGTATGTCATGGCTGTGATATCAGGTGTATAATGGCTGTTATGTGTGGAAACTCAACACGGGTGTGCAGGAGAAACTATGGATATGCGATTATGGACACAGGAGTGCTAGAGTATGTTGCGCCGGGTGCAATGGAGCGGCCCGTGAAGGTCAGCTAGTACATAGGTGCGATTCCCAGATAGAGTGTTGTTTGCATGGAGACATGTGTGAATGGGCGTATCGTTGTTGGACGTTGTGCATCAGGGCTGGCAGCCCGGCATATAAAACCTATACGCCACCCATGAGTGGAAAGGAATTCTGCTGTGACAACCCCCAACTGGAAAAGCAGAAAGACACGACTACATGAAGACATCAATATGTTGACGTACAATCACAGTAACACAAACACTCATTCTATCAACAGTAATAATATGAATGTGCACAGTAACAAACACAGTAGCAGGAATAATAGGCTGCGCATACGTGTAATAAGTCGAATGGCACTGTATCACATCCCAGTTAGCAGCGGCACCCCAGACATGAAAAACGTGCGACATCTGTCCACTGTATAATGTACAATATATTGATCACAAGTTCACCGGAGTGAAGTGTCGGTGTCATAATGACTAAGGCAATAGTATGCTGTTGAAGCAGAGATAAAACCCAATACGCATGTGTAAGTGTCCATGTTCGGGAAATGTATAGGTTAACGTACACACAGATGTATATATAGATAAAAACGTATATATATATATATATATATATATATATATATATATATATATATGTATATTAATTTATATACGCATATATATTCATACAGAGATATATATATATATATATATATATATATATATATATATATATATATATATATACATATATATATAGATATATATATATATATATATATATATATATAGACACAAGGATATACTACGGATATATATAGATAGATATATATACACAAACAACAGGTATTGATATATACACATACACACAAAACATAATATATATGTCAGTGTAGATGTACACATGTACATAAATAGGTTACTTCACAGCAATTAGGGGTAACATATTTACAGCCCGGGCATATGTGACTGGAGGTCCAATAAATAAACGTTGTACCCCCCACACTGCCCAGCTAGGCCAGACAGACATACAGACAGGCAGTACAGATCAATACACTGCCGCTGTCCAAAACACCGGTAGAAAGTACCAGTGGGAGAGATATGCAAGGTCTACACTTTAAACATGGATAACGGTGTCCCTTGCGGGACCCCAAAAATTCAGGGTATGTGTGACTCTGCTGACACTAACATGAGCAAGATGTAGGTGTACATGGAACAGTAGGTTGTGCATGCAAGTGTGATAATACATGGGTTAACAAAACGTACGACATGTGTCCCGAGACGGGGAGAGTGGGCAATGTGCAGGGGTTTGCTCATACCCCAGCTGCACTCGCAGTAAGTATTTGTCATGACTGCTGTAGAGGGGTGCTAGGTAGGTGGACATTGGGTATGCAATAATAGGCTTAAGTGTGCAGGTGCTGGTTGGCAGAGATGTAGCAGGCCCGCCCAGTGGAAGTCATTAATATTCCTATGTGGGCATAGCATACGCCTACACCTCCCAAACCTGAAGAGCACATCTACCGGATAGTCTGTAAACCATAGAGGGAATACATAGAGACCAAATCAGTGCCGTGTACCCGATTAGCATGGGCGTCCATAGTTATGTATCACAATGTAACAAAGTCCAACTAAACACTTCCAGAACTAATGATTTTAGGTGAACAGGTGGCGGAATACAGGTAATGACAGATGACAACATGTATGAGTCATAAACAGGATGTACTTCGACAAAGGTGAATGAATACATATGCTCTGTGACTGTAAATGTGTCTGGTTAATAGAACCAATCATCTAAATGTGTCCCACAGGGTGTTATGCATTGTTCCTGATACAGTGTTCATTCACACCCATTGGTATGTGAGTTCTGCTAGTGACGGAAAGTGCATAATTTGCTGACCACCTTAGGTAGATGATAGCATAATAGAAGTGGTTCAACACCCATACGCCTGTGAGGGATACACCCGTCTGGGCAGTTGTGTCTTGCAAAATGACAGTTATGGTACATGGCCTGTGAGTTCTGGAAAGGAGGCTATATAGTGTGTGTAGTGGTGTCAGAAATTAATTTGTTGTATCAGAAACAGCTACATGTAATAGGAAACAGCATTATCAATTATAATGCTACATGAATAACTTTAACGTATGCAAACCGTGGAAGTCGTCAGTTTACTACTGGCTGTGGGTATGTGTTGCCTTGACACATGTGATAGCTCTACATATAGGGTCTATAGGGCCGCCACCATTCTGAATGGCCAAAGTGGAACCTGCTCTGTAGAAATATCAGACGTACCAGGGCAGAACATACCTACAGCCATGCATAGTACAGAAATATACATATCGGCACAAATCAAAGCGTAGTCTAGCAGCAGTAAAGTTGCTTATGCTACTACATATAACATATCGACGTGTCAGGTATACAAGACCTGTAACAAGCAACCAGTACAGACATGTACAACATGAGAATGTCCCCTAATCAGGACAGTTGCAATGGCTAGAGTATTGTCCATACCTCTCAACTGTCCCTGAATTTCAGGTACGTCCCTGAGTTTGACTGAAAGTTTAACTCTGTCCCTCTTAATCCCTCCTAAAATTAGTGACTTTTGAAGGAAAGGTGGTGAATTACACTTAATGACTAATGACAATAAGTAAGAGTTATAAACTTCTTTTACTTCAGAAAATGTGTATTAAGTCATATGCTCTGATTCTGTCAATGTTTCAAGTTAATAGCACTACTTTTGTAAAAGTGTCCCTGATTTTTTCTTGACCTGTCCCTGATTCTGTAGAAATGTGTCCCCGATTGGTGGAGAGGTCTGGTATTGTCACATGAGATATGCCTAATGAGGGACTGTCCCATGCAAAGTGGGAAAGGTGTCACTCCTACAGTCTCCCGTCATGCAACCTGAAAGGTGGAAACCTTACAGTAGGTATGCGGTAGCATGACTCGGAGGACAGCTGCATTAACAAAATCATAGTCACATGTCAACATTGCAGAGTATCGGTTCCCATGTATCAGGCAGATGTGAGCAGATCATATGAGGAACATGCATATAATATGATTACATCACTGGACAGGCCGCCGAGTCCGTACAGTCAAACGGCTGCCGTTGCCAAATGGTTACACATAACCGATACTGTAGTCATGTAGTCCGATGTAATATGCATCACAAGGGATCACAGACACCCAGCGTGAGTGACAAATGTAAGCAGAAATGTCAGTGAGCGAGTGGCTGTAAGCGTGTTTGTCTACCAGTATGCCAGTAGTGCACTGTCAAAGAAATGTGAAGTCTAAACAGGTATAAGGTGCTGTGACCAGAGGTCAGCAGTGCTTAACACTGTGCAAACCTACGCACAACTGCTCCCACCTGCTGGAATGTGCCTTACCTAGTCCGTATCCAAAGGCGTCAGTCTGTCTGCAAACAAAGAACCGCCCTATTCACGTGTTGGTAGCAGTACCCTGCGCACATAGCTCATGTGAATTAACAATAGACCATGGCATATGTACAGACAATAGACCACACACACACACACCATACAGCGCAGTCATCCAACAGTATAGCAATGTACTGGCAGATATGTGCGGACCACTGGTGTATGCATGCCTGGCCATCCTGAGTTTCAGTGTGTGAGCATGCCCAGTATGACTGTTACGCATGTTGTCGACCGACATTACCGTCATATCGTCATGTGTGTGAGCATGCCAAGTATGGTCAACTGTATCGCATGTGTCACATGTCAGGATAGTTAATAATGTGCTGCTGACCCCTCCGTTCTACACAGACAGGTGTCATGCTGTGTCTGCAGAGTAGCTAATGGTTATGTGGCATTGACAGTTGCTACATATCTGCATAGCGTGGGGGGGCATCCAACCACAACCACAGTCCTACACAGCACCGTGGGTGGCGCACATGACTCTCACATGTGTAGGTTTGACAGGGGGCACAGCTGACAGTTGTACACATCTGCCGCTACTGTACTGGTATGCCAGATACTCCATGTCAGTGTATGGACCTACCTAAATTGCTGGTTGGAGGGATACCAGTGTACGTCAGTTCCCAGCTTTAAATACCAGCACAGTGGTGTTGGACGTCCTAGCTTACACAACCTACATCAAACTGCCTGGCCTGCTGTAGTCTGTGTGTGTCTTAGGGGGGTTGGGGTCATTCATTGGGCATATCCATAGGCCATTGTATATCATTTGTCTGTATTGGTCCACATCTGTCCAGCTGCATGGAACGTGTGTGGGCTGTATGGACACACATGATGGTCAGCCCATAATCTGCAGTGGGTTAGGACACCCTGTGTACTACTGGCTACCATTGTGACCCCAGTATGTGCTACAGAGGTCATGGTGCCACTATGGATGTGTACTGTCTGCTGCCGTAACATTCGGCCACCACAGTCACTTGTATGCTCACATACATACCATAGCAATGGGTAAATACACATTCTAATACAACTGCCAATTGTTAGGTCAATAGACATACCCTGGGTGTGTTCTGGACTTGAGGACGGTGCTGGAGGGCTGCCTATGTCAGATGCACACAATGCACCTCCTATACATGGCCAAGCACAGGTAGTGTCATGTTTGGCATCCATTGTACTGTGTGCGGGTCAGAGAGGGGAAACCGTGGGTACCTACTGTGTCAGTGCATATGCCTTGTGTTGCCTCTTTGCCAAGGGCAGGTCATACTGTGCATGGGCTTTCGCCGACTGTGCCCTGCTCAGGTAGTTCCTTCACCAAGTCACACTGTGCCTGTATAGGCCTTGGCAGTGGTGTTGGGCTGTGTGGCCCTGCCCCATGCTGTTCCTGCTGCAACTGTTACTGCAGGATAAGATTGTGTAGCATAGCAAATACCATAACAACTTGTATACATGTAGCTAGTGAATACTGCAGAGCTCCACCGGATGTGTCCGGATACCAAAACCATGAACTGAGCATCCCAAACACATGCACAAGTATATGTCTTGCCTGTGCATCCGCCTCATTATGGTGTGAGTGTTCAGGTGTGTGTGCATTGCTGATGGGTGTCATCAGCCACGACACCAGTGTTTACCCAGCATCCCCCACTAGGAGACTGTAGGGGATGTCCATATTGGCATTGGTGTGGTACAGCTGTATCAGACGCCATATATCGGAATCATCATAACTTCCAGGGCAGACAGCACACACATTCAATCTCATGCCCTGGCCATCGCATATGGCCTAGCTGTTGGAGGGTATGTCCCTACAGTGACTGTAGGCCCTACCCCGCTCACTGGGTGGTGCTTCGATGAGT
Source organism: Protopterus annectens (assembly GCF_019279795.1). Lineage (NCBI taxonomy): Eukaryota > Metazoa > Chordata > Ceratodontiformes > Protopteridae > Protopterus > Protopterus annectens. The sequence continues at coordinate 346,786,441 of NC_056741.1, read as the reverse complement.
ATGTGTGTGCAGGCTATAGCACCCAGTACCCCAGGTTAGTCATCCATGTGGTTGAACTGATCATACCTCCCAACTGTCCCGAATTACTCAGTTTTTACCGAGTTTTGGGTTCCCAGTAATGGGGTGCCACGATTCCCGAGTGGCACCCCTTTATTTCCGATTTTTTTAAATGAGTTTTTTCACTTTATTTTTATTTTTCACGCTTTGAGCTGACGTCATCGCGTGCGCAATGATGTCAGCACATCAGGGCTACCAGCCTATCGGAATCGAGATTGCGATGTATTTGCAGGTACTTTGCAAGTGGGAAGGATTTTATTTATGTTGAAACGCTTTACGAGCGGTTATGGTGAAACGGCATGGATTTAGCAGTTTTGGTCAAACGGCATGGATTTATTTTTTTTATTTAGAAGGCTGGACGAACTGTCTGCAAGGAGTGATAAGGAGTTATCGCTCGAGTTAATTTAGGAAAGGTTTTTGTCACACTGATTGCGTTTACTTTCTATTCACTTTGTAGTTAATTGCCTGGGGGAGGAGAAGCCTATCTGTATCTCTACTCATTGCTGTTTGCTGCCTTATTTATTAAATGCGAGTTATTTTATGCCTAGTGTTCAGCTCAGTCACCATGGTTTCTGACTTCCTGTAGAATGCAGCTGAAATTGTTTAGATATTATTAGCTGCCTAGGAGGATTCAAGTGTGTGTGTCTGATTCTGTATATGAACAGTGTTTGGCTATATAATTTATCAAATTCATAGCTTTTCTTAAGAGAAGTGACTAAAATATCAGCAGTATCAATTAACTTCTCAAAGTGAAATGGTTTAAAAAGAACATTGTAATTTCATTATGTTTTATTCATATCAGCAGCTTTGATTAACTTGTGTTTTTAATGTTTTAACAATGTAAACACAGCTCTTTTTGTTGCATTGAAACAGTACTTTTAAAGTAACTTCAGACAAAATATTGGAAGCTACCCCTTCTAGTTTAAAATCAACAGTTCTGTTAATTCTAAGCTTTTCCTGCTAGCATTTGGACTTGTATTTTTGTATTAATACTTCAGAGGCATTTTTTGACTTTATATAAATCAACTCTTTTCCTTTCAAAACCAACAGCAAATGTTATTTTCATATTCTCTCATACTCCTTAACAGCAAACATTTTTTCAAGAAACGTTTTTTCCAGTCTTAAAAACTGACCTTTTCTACCACATATTTTCCAAAATGAATTATAAAGCAGGATCATTTTTATCTTGTGTGTATCTTAATATATTAAACAGAGTTTGGATTTTAATTGAGCATTATTCTGGTTTCTCTTCTCAATTTCTGGCATAGTGAATGTAGTATTGTTTGTTTATTCATTTATTGCTTTTATTGACTGAAAAATTTCAAATGGGTGGAAAACTCCTTTTTAGCGGAGATCCAGGGAGAAAACTTTCACAGGAGACAGAGTGTGATGAATCAATTGAATATACAATAATTGTCCAGGTTTTTTGTGCTAAGAGTTGAGAGCTATGGTGAGAAGTGAGAAATGAATTTGTATTCCCTCATTATTGGCTTTGTCCAGGTTTTTTGTGCTAACAGGTTGAGAGCTATGGTAAGAAGTGAGAAATGAATTCACTAAATGATAGCCATTAAGTTTCAGTCTTCCTACTTTTCAGGAAGCTGCTGATTTGGTATAGTGGTATGTTCTGACCCTAGTGCATAGGGTATTGTCCTGGGTTCAAAACTTGCCAGTGAAATGCATGGTGGTAACACAACATTTTATTCTAGCAACTTTAGAAAATTATACAAGCAATGTTTAAAATGTGTCCCTGTTTTTTTGACCTTTTGCCCCCCCCCAAAAAAAATGAAATTGAAAATATGTGTGAAACGCTGTGCAAGATGCCTATGGCTTACACTACTGTCATTTTATTTATAGTGTGGGTATGGAAGTAGACTTTTATGATGGAAATGTTCTGAATTGGGCAGTTTTGTCATTATTGGTTCATGCATTTTGTTTCATTGCCTACAGTATAGCCTACTGGAAAAATGTTCAAACAATAAATTTAAAATGCACTCTAACAAGTGTGTTGTATAATACAACTTGTATTATACAAGGAATATAATTTAATAGTCAGGAAGGTGTATCAAAGAAAAGAACACATGTATGTTTCTTGTTTTGTGTGCAAAGGGACAATGATTTGAAAACAGCCCAAAGGTAATCTTCATCCACCACTGACCAGATGCATTTTCTTTGGATGTGGTGTGAGTTTCAATGCTGTTTCAATTAATATGAGTTTCAAGGGCAGAGAAGTTTTAATGCCAAGCCTGTTTTCATTGTGAGACATTTTGCTTTGTTTACCAGATGTCTATTAGTGTTTCTGCATTGTTGTGCTGTAAAATGTAAAAATAAAATCTAAATCATTGTAGACGTAATGCAGTATGCACACGTTAGTGTTTATGGTAAATGGGGTGAAATAGCCAGGTAATGGGACATTGGGATGGCTGCAGGGGGACTCTGGTGCCATATTTTGATTGTCTGTTCTTCAGTTTGCGTTTAAAAGCTGGTACCCCACAATTCCATTGGAGTGGGTGGGGCTATGCAGTTATGTATGCAAATTAGATGTTAATCAGCGTACAGATTTGTACCTATTTTTCATGGGCCTTGCTCAGATTTTAGATGTTTCCAGGTTGAGAGGTATGGAACTGATGCATATTGCTGGTCTACTAATCACGTGTGTTGAGGACATGTGCGTGCTCACTAGCATGTTTTGACATGGCGTCTGTGAACTGGTGCAATACTCTGGATGCAGATGCCTGTGAGATACCCATGATATCCCCAGTTGTGCTGTGTGAGGTACCTGTGGCTAGTACACCTAGGCCAACACATACCGTGGTATCCACTGTGATGGGTTTCCCTCGGCCTGTTTGATGCATCAGGTGTGGCAGGCACAGGTCAACAAGCCGCTGTAGGAGGTCTCTGTCCACCCCATAGTGCTCCACCATCCCCAGCCCATGTAGCCCCTGGTAAGTCACCCTGGGTCTATAAAGTCTTATGTCACCCCAGTAAAGGTTGTTTGGCAGCATACACATCCTCACTGCCCCAGCCTCCTGCACATGTTGGTATATGTTGCCTGCTGCAGCCCTTCTCATTTGGTTGGACTGTGTCATGAAATGTCCCTGCAGGTACACACCAGTGGTGCAGAGTGTGGACGAAACCTGTGTGTATGCTGTTTGCTCACATTAAAGTACTGTTCAGGTGCGGGCTGGCCATGTCATCTGCTGATTGTGCTGATCAACACCTGTTTGTGCAGCCTGTACACCCTGACTACCCCACCACTGCTGTCATCCCTCCCAGTGTCACCAGGCAGGTGTAGATACACCCCTAGCTTAGGCATGCTAAGGCAGGAGCAATCCCGAGGCACAGTTCTGCAATGTACTTACAGTATGCCTGACCCCCCCCTCCCATGCTGTCAACTATATTCGAGCCCTGCACCCGGCTGACTACACACATACACTCCAGGGACCTGCATCACACCCTGGTGATAAATGGGATACACTATTGTCAACCTCATCTGCATAGTATAGTCTTCTAATGAATAGTTATATGACCCATACTGAACCTCCAAATTAATAACCACTGCTCAGTGTCGCTCAGATCCATACACAACTGGCAACAGGTGCCTTACTATCACCATATTCGATGTTCCATGGTCTTCCCAGAAACAAAATAACCAGTGTCTACACGACTACAACCCGTGACCCTGCACACTACAGACGATGTGCATTACCACCATGCCATGGCAGATATACATAGATCCCAGGTTATCACGTACAGATCATCCAGCACAAACATTCAATAGTGCTGATGTCCCCAGACATATATGTTCACATCTATGTCTACCTCTATATCTACACATATCATATATATTATTTGTATACATATATACATGGACATATATATATATATATATATATATATATATATATATATATATATATGTGTGTGTGTACATACACACATATACATGTGCACACATATGTAGATATTGCATTTAAATAAACCACAAAAACTCTCTAAGGGTAAGGTACCTGCTGTTACCAAAAAATCAAAATATCCAAGCAAAGAGGTGCAGGTGGTCGTGGAGTACCTGCACCTCTTTGCTTGGATATTGCATTTATATCACAACAGCGGACCACATGACAGCAAAGCATTAGACAGGAATGAAAAGGAAACTACATGTGCCACCTGCATCATGTAGTGTTGTTACTATCAAGGCACGTGTTTTTTGTTGCATCACACGGGTCAGACCGTATCAAGGGTAAGAGTAGGGCTGCTGACATTTACTCACCAGACCTATTGGTGAATGTATGTGTTGACAACCCAGTGTCTTGGCAGAATATGCGGGCTGTGGACACTATATAGGTCAGCAACAAAACACACTGAACACATCCCGCAGCTAGCCACCCACAGATACCAACACATACGGTATAACTGCCAAACACACACACCTGCCATGCCTTGGAATCGAGCACCTACCTGTCTAGTCTACTACACTACAGCATTATGCAGTAACAGAATGCGCTGCCGAGTTCCAGCATCACCACACTCCCACAGGCATACTTCTAGGTGGATGACATCATCCGCAAAGGCAAAGACGCCGATAGGGAATGTATGGGGAGTGAGCCATCTAAAAGCATTACTCTGTCCCCAGGCAGCTGGAAACACACACACACACACACACACACACACACACACACACACACACACACACACACACACTCCTGGCAGGGCTGGGAGTCGAACATACACCTAACTACCTTATCACACTACAGCATTAGGGAGTTACAGAATGCGCTACCGAGATTACTGGAACACAGCACTCCCAGAGGCATACTTCTAGGTGGATGACGATCATCCGCAAAGGCAAAGACGCCGATAGGGAATGTATGGGGAGTGAGCCGTCTAAAAGCATTACTCTGTCCCCAGGCAGCTGGAAACACACACAGACACACACACTTGGCAGTGCTGGGAGTTGAACATACAACTAACTACCTTATCACACTTCAGCATTACGCAGTTACAGAACGTGCTGCCGATATTACTGGAACACAGCACTCCCAGAGGCATATTTCTAGGTGGATGACATCATCCGCAAAGGCAAAGACACCAGTAGGGAATGTATGGGGAGTGAGCCATCTAAAAGCATTACTCTGTCCCCAGGCAGCTGGAAGCACACACACACACACACACACACACACACACACACACACACACACACACACACACACACACACTTGTCAGGGCTGGGAGTTGAACATACACCTAACTACCTTATCACACTACAACATTACGCAATTATAGAAAATGCTACTGAAATTACTGGAACGCAGCACTCCCAGAGGCATACTTCTAGGTGGATGACATCATCCGCAAAGGCAAAGACGCCGATAGGGAATGTATGGGGAGTGAGCCATCTAAAAGCATTACTCTGTCCCCAGGCAGCTGGAAACACACACACACACACACACACACACACACACACACACTTGGCAGGGCTGGGAGTCGAACATACGCCTAACTACCTTATCACACTACAGCATTACGCAGTTATAGAACACACTACCGAGATTACTGGAACACAGCACTATCAGAGGCATACTTCTAGGTGGATGACATCATCCGCAAAGGCAAAGACGCTAATAGGGAATGTATAGAGAGTGAGCAGTCTAAAAGCATATTACTGTCCCAAGGTAGACGTAGACAAACACACGGCAGTGGTGTGAGCAGGACAACTGCCTATCTAAGGAGCACTATTACAACACTACATAGATAAGAGATGCGCCACAGACAGTACACCCTTCAAGACAGTCAACCAGTGTGTTCAATGTAGGAATCCATCCTGATGTGGGGTATGGACATCTGTTGCCTGGATGACCACCATCGCTATACAGGATGTCAATGGCCATGCCCATACACAGAGTCACATAACCAACACAAGGTGTCACTGGGCATGCTCACACAGTGAGTATCATACGTCCGTTTGGAATGTACTGTGTGTCCATCTACACAACGACGTACTGGGCATGCTCACACACAGTAGTAGCGAAGGGCTGCCTTGCATGCACATGGATTTTAAACACAGAAGGGCACAGTTTGGAATGTATTGTGTGTCCATCTACACAACGGCGTACTGGGCATGCTCACACACTTAGTAGCGAAGAGCTGTCTTGCATGCACACGGATTCTATACATGGAAGGGCACAGTTTGGAATGTACTGTGTGTCCATCTACACAACGGCGTACTGGGCATGCTCACACACTTAGTAGTAGTGAAGGGCTGTCTTGCATGCACATGGATTCTAAACACGGAAGGGCACAGTTTGGTGTTACTCTCCCCACGTACATGAAGGCCACTCACATGTACTGACCAGTACACACTCAAGAGCCATCACAGATATCTCAGGTGCAGATCACAGAGGTAAATGCCGCATTCTACTATGGAGGCTTCAGACATCACCATGTCCTTGGACCAGCAACACACATCCATACATTACTACAACACCATGTGACTCATGACCAGTGGACTGTACATAGGTCTACAGCAACTGTGCAGACTACACATGTACTGACAGGGTTCCATCATGTGTTATGCAATGCAATGATACCACTGTTCATAACCAAGTCGGCTCTACATATAACAGGGGCCCCGGGTCTTACTCAGCTGTAACAGATGACTGTCACTTTACACCAAAGAACACTCATGTTTGAATATGACATACATGTAATCGCAGTGGATATGTACATGCACCACTCACACACAACACATATGTACATAGCATAGCTTTTGCTGTCCTCCTTGCAGACAAGTGGCTACAGCAATCACACGCATGCACATGGAAGGTAGGTCCATGGCTGTTGAATGCTAACAGTACATAAGGTAGCAATGTTGACCGAGGTAACATTCCCTCTGTACTAGTTACCCATGACAACCATCATATCATACAACAGTCCATGTGTTATGTATGTCATCACACATGTCCACCAATTGCAATGCATACAAACATGGCTACATGACAGACATGTAGGACCAACACACATGTACATGTAGTGGTGTGCATGCAGCTACCATGCATGTGCAGTAGCTGATGTATGTAATTCATCTGTGCCTGACTACAACATGCAGTTGCAATGCAACCCCATCATTGACACCTGTATATGGTGAAATACTGACAGAATGGTAGGATGTACATCAGGTATGGATGGATGTGTGTACATAAAGTGGTGATCCACCTTTGCAGATGGATGTTTGTCGAAGACGGCTCACAGGTGTGTCACAAGCCATCCTACCATTACATGTGCAAACAGTATGCTATGTTACTGTTACTTGAAGGTGAAGACATACAACCTACACAGCGGTAAATCACTTGACACCTGTAACACTTACATCCTCCCGTGCACATATAGCAGCACAATTGCCAAAGGTAGTGTTGGTACACATAATGCAGCCAATACTGCTGCATATCTGTCAGACATATCATCATATAGCAGGTGTATCATTCACAGTACTGCCATGTGTGTTTGCTTGTGTGACCATATATGCCACTTATGGTGTGGAATACATCCCAATTGTTACACACCCCTGCACAATGTTGTAGATATCTGTACATACTGCAGTGTGGAAAGCATGACATAGGCAGGGGTGGTGTGTGTATTACACACGTCAGCTATCTGTATGTGAATGACATTTGTGGACTCCACAGTGTGTGTGTGTGTGTGTGTGTATGTATGTATGGCTGTCTGGTGCATGGAGTGAGGGTGTATGCTACCATACAGAACAGACAGGATCCTAACCCCTCATGGTGATGCCGTCTACTACCCTGTTGATGCCATCGGTCTCAGCCTTACTGGCTACCTGTACATGTTCATTCTCTGTGTCGCATCATGTGGGTGCACAGTACTGTGAGGGTGATTACCACATAGGCAGGGGTCCTCACCCCAACACTATCGAGTGTGCGTTATAGTGTTGTTGACCCCGTGAGTGTGGGCATGTTACTGTGTGTTTCTGTGTATGTCTGTGTGTGTTCTCATCCTGTAATGTGACAGGGTATTACTGCTACACAGTGAGGCCTCATGCTATCAAGTGGCCTCTAACGTTATCATCGGCCAGACCGCTGTGTAAACCCCCCGCACCATGTCAACATACCTGTGATGTGACCTGGTATGGATGTCATGTTTTTAGCCACTGTAGCCTATTAAACAGCCCACATGCTTCTGGATCAGTAGATGTGTGGACATCTGTGGAATGGTAGCCTTTCTAACAGTGAGGTTGAGGCTACGTATAGCATGCTGGTATTGCCATACATACCTGTGAGTACTCCACATTTACACATGTGAAACTGCAAACACTGCTACTTATTGGCACATGCAAGTAGACCTTAAGGAGGGAAGCAGGAAATCATTATCAACATGCTGTTACTGTTGTTACCAAGACATATACTGTGAACATACAACAATGCACTCCAACTGCAAACACTGTAATGTAATGGCACATGCCATTAGACCTTAAGGAGGGAAGCAGGGCATAATTACCAACATGATGTTACCGTTGTTACCAAGACACATACTGTGAACATATAACAATGCATTATAAACCTTACTACATGGTATGTCTGGTGCGTGTCAACAGTACACAACTAATGTAATATACACTTATCTCACTATTCTGTTCACTCTGTGCATCAGACCATATGAGCATGTACCTGCACTGATGGTGTGGATAACAGGGATGTGGCACAGGCATCATCATATGCACAGGGTGATAATGTTTGCCAGGGGCATAGGCTGCACCAGTGGATGACATCATGTGTGTGGGTAAGGTCCGGTGATCTGATTGGACATGTGTGGTCATTATGCATGTGGGTATTGCGGTGCCCTACAGATGTTTCTGCTGTGTGCGTGTATGCGTGTGCACAGTTCTGCCTTTTGTCAGGCCTACACAGGGGTATTATTGACAGCTTCAGATTGTACAGACCAGGATGTACAGATCACTGTGTCCGGCCACGGCCATGTGACCTGTGCCTGCCAGGTGTTGAACGGGCACTACCAGGCGGAGGTACAGATTGGCTACTGTCCAATGACACTTGTCCACTGGAACCGTGTCCCTGCTGGGAACGTCCAGGGCCATGTCCACATGGCCTGCTGTGTCCTGGTGTGGACAGCACAGCACCAGCTGCACTGCTACTGCTACCGGCACTATGGGATCAGGCATGTGAGGTGGTTGTTCACGTTGACCTGCACTAGGTGGTGTAGCTGGCCTATGTCCATGTGGCCTACACCTCACTCCTACCAGATGTTCCAGCACAGAGAGCTCACGCTCGCGGATTGCCATGCCACGGTCAAGGATTCCAACCATGTCACCCAATCACCTGTCCAGGACATCAGCAATCTGCTGTTGAGCATTTGCCAATGCCTGGATGTTGTCATTTAGAGTACGGATAGCAGCCCTCTGAAGCCTCTGCCCTTCACTGTTCTGCCATTCAGCATGTGCCTGTGCTGCCATTACAGTCTGGAACATGCATCTGGTGACACCAGCTGCTGCGCTCTATCCTGCAGGTGCATGTCTGCCAGAGGTCCTCCTATGAGCAGCACTGGCCACATGCCTGTGTGGCACATCTGCAGTCATTACACTGACACCATGGTGTGGAGAAACACCTTCTGTAGCCACCACATGTTCCTGTTCCAAGCTAACACACGCTGACTGTCCTTCCTCTATGGCCACTGTTGGCATGAGAACTGTGTGCGGGGAAGAGGGGGACATATCTGGGATGGCAACCATTGGCACAGATTCAGCCCCTGACAACCCTGCCTGTACCTCATGCATATGTTCATCACTGCTAGTATCTGTGGGGACACTAACATCAGATGGACCGCAGGAGGGTAACGTACCTACATCACCTGTGAATGCAAAGAAAGACTCTACATTACAATAGACACACAGACATACAGACGCACAGACACACAGACACACAGACACACCATGCATGTGATTTGACAGACGGCATGCAGCATGCATGTGATACAGCAGACGGCAGGCAGCTCAGACATTAATAGTGGTAGTTAGCATACCTCCCTGGGTTGCACACAACAGCAAGCAGGTGTCATATCAGTAGCCATGCAGTTCACACAATCATGGTAGTTAGCATGCATCCCTGTGATACACCATGTGGACCAGCACAGGCTAACAGTACACATGGCTGAAGTGACCTTGACATGTAATCTGCTAATGTGTGCATTGAGATGCATACATGTCTGACACAACGGTGTCCTGACACATGTACAGCATTGTAATGGGTATCACATTGCAGTGTTGTCTGTATGCCCTACAGATAGAATGCACTTTTAGCAAATGTGCATGAGCATTGAAGGGTAGTGTGAGGCGTCTACATTGCTATACAGTGTGAAGTACAGACACTGTGCCATTGCATGGCATCATGAGGTGTCTATATTGCTATACAGTGTGTAATACACACACAGTGCATAGCGATAACTGCGTGCATACACATTACATAACTGTGGATTGTGACCCACATCGCTGAGGTGTATACACACAAACCATGCTGTGTCATGTGACAGGTCACTAGAAGACCTACGGATGACACCCCTGCACAACTACTACAAAGTCTTAGCTGCCTGGCAACCATGTCCACACATGGCAGACTTGTCAATATACCATGTCCCACATGACATTAATGTACCACACACACAAGGTGCACGGCTTACAGTGATGTCCGACAGCAGCGAGGGAAATGTACGGTATCTGTGGCCTGATGTGGTGTCAATGTCTGTGGAAGCTGTACAGGTGACTACTGTCATGCTATGACACAGTTGTGATGTTCAACACATCTTATATGGTCGAATTAAGTGACACCTCCACTAGCTGTGCACAGGCTTTTAGGATGTCCAGTGTTCCACATCAACTATATAATCAGGCAACTAAGGCTATAGTTGGACCATATGTGGACAATGTGCAACAGGGTGTATACACATCACAACTACTATGTGGCTACATGTCTCTGGACATCCTTCATGGCCATGTGTGAACATGTGTTGGCGAAATGTTTGTGATGGCCATCTATCTCACATGTCTGTGTTGTCCCATATGACATACACCCATAGATGTCAGATATGTCACTGTCCACAGGGCTATGCAGACAACGGGTTGTATGTTTGGTATGTGGGGTATGTATTATGGGATAGTGAGACAATATTGCAGCTGGAACACTACAATGTCTGGGACATGTCAGATGGCACATCACAATGTGTGCACCCATTGCAGGGGCATATTACACAATGGTGACTCCTGTGGACTGCCTATATCCCAGCTCACTGTGTGGTACTGTTTGCATACCACACATGTGTTGTTCTAATGTATAGTACATATGCCTACATTGAACACCTCCACCGTTATATGCACAGCTGTCCACACATCTAGCAATGACAGATACTGTGGTTTCATGTCGGTGTTTCATTTAGTTTGTATATATTGCACATGGGTAGCCAGTGTGAATGATGACAGATGTGACCTGTATATCGTGACTGGACCATACATTATGTGTACATGTGTTAACTGGCCACATGGTATATAGATATATGCATTAACATGCCTGATACTGATAACTGTCTCACCTGCAATGGACTGATGTCTGTGCGGCACGCCAGAGGTACCTGTATAGGGGTGACACAGCAGTTTGAACATTATCCATGACTATATGACAGCCACAGGGTACACTGTGCATGTTAACACATTTGCATGTACAATAGCATATAGTATGCACATGTGTGCATACACAGGGTAACATACTGTAGTATGCGGCTTGTGTGTAAACATACCTTGCATATAGTTTCATAGTTTCATAGTTTAGTACTAGGCTATCTGCCCTGGGGCATTTGTAAGCCTAGCCATAGTGATGTGGCTTTTGCCACCCCATGAAATGGTACAACAAATGCACAAAATAGATTTAGAATACTGTGCCTCTGACTAGTAGTGACACAGTGAAGGTCCCTTTATATAAAATAATTAGTTTACTGTGCCCCTGTCTAGTAGTGACATAGATGTGACCCCTGGGGTAAACTTACGATCTCCCATCCACTCATCAAGATTTCTCTTGAAGAGAGTCAGTGAGGGTCTCTGCCTAACATGAACTGGGATCTTGTTCCAGAGCATGGGAAGCCTGTGGGTTATGAATCTATCCATCCAGCATGTCCTATTCATACTTGTGCCGAGGTTTAAGTTTTTAGCTCTCGTGGTTCTGATGGATTTGGATTTTTTGAGGTGGAGCATGTCCATCAGTTCCTGATTGGACATGGCCTTGTACGTCAGGGAGAGATCACCTCTGAGCAGGCGGTATGCTACTGAATAGAGCTGGAGTTTCTTTAATCTGGCAGAATAAGACATATGTTGGAGACCCTTGATCCTCTTGGTGAGGTACTTTTGTGGTCTCTCCAGCTGTTGCAAATGCTGGGTGAGGTACATACCAAATGGGGCATTGTACTCAATCATGGGTCTGATGAGGGAGGAGTATAGGGGTACAATTACATCCTTGGATCTGGATGTGAATCCCTTCATGATAAGGTGTGCAAGGTAGAATGTTTTTCTAACCACTTTAGCAACGTGGGTGTCAAATGAGAGGTCGCTGTTGACTTCGGTCCCTAGGTCTCTGATTACTTTTTCCATACTCAGTGGGTTGCTGTCTATGTGATAATTTGTGGGTACTTTGTTTTTCCCAAAGGGGATGACTATACATTTTTTGGCATTTAGTTTAAGGCCATGACTCCGGCACCAGTTGTCCGTTTCTGTGAGGCCTTTTTGTAGGATGTATGTGTCCGCTGGTGTATCGACTATGGTGCCTAGTTTGCAGTCATCTGCGAACTTTGTCAGCCACAACCCTCCCATGTTTGCTTTAACATCTGAGAAATAAATGCCGAACAAGAGGGGTCCCAGGACAGATCCCTGTGGGACGCCACTTGTGACTGGCTTTGAGTCAGACGTTGCTCCAGTGATTTTAACTTTATGGGTTCTGTCCTTTAGCCAGTTTGCAACCCATCTAGTGACATAAGGGTTTACGTTTAAGCTGTTGAGCTTATCTATGATGCCTGAGTGGGGTATTGTGTCGAAGGCCTTAGCCAAGTCCAGGTAGGCTGTATGGACTGCTTTGCCCTCATCAATGGCTCTAGTGACTGTTTCAAAAAAGTCAACCAGGTTCAAAAGGCAGGATCTGCCCTTTACAAAGCCGAACTGGGTGGGGTCAAGTGACTGTAGGTCCCCAATGTCTCTGTTTATGAGTTCCATAATGATTCTTTCCATAGCTTTGCAGACCAGGCTGGTTGCTTATGGGGCGGTAGTTCCCAGGGTCTGTAGAGGTACCCCTTTGTGGAGTGGGACCACTGTTGCTGCGCCAGTGTTCAGGTACATATCCTGTAGTAAGGCTAAGGTTAAATAGCATTTTTATGTGCGGGTTTAGCTCCTCTTGGAGTTCACGTAGCACGCAACCCGGGATACTGTCAGGTCCCATTGATGCTGTGTTTTTAGCTTTGTTGAGGGCAGCTCTCACTTGGACATCTGAGATGACAGGGAGATTACATTCAGCTGGGATAAGTATTTCTTCTTTTGGGGGTGAGGGAGGGGAGAAATTTGCACTGAACCTGTCAGCCAGATTGTTGGCAATATCTGTGGGTTCAGTGTATTTTTTGTTGTTGTGAACTAACTCTGAGCATATCTGAGGGTTTCCACCCATGTTTCTAACATAGCTGAAGAAGGCTTTGTGGTTATCTTTAGTGTCCTTAGCGATTTTTCTCTCAAAGTTGGCCTTGGAAGTTTTTATGAGAGAACGTAGTTTTCTGCTAGTGTTGATCAGAGATGTCTTCCCTTTATGGGATTTTGCTCTGTCGTGCAGTAGCTTCCTTCTTTTGTTATACAATTTGTTAATGGCTGAGGTCCACCAGACAGGACACTTGCCTTTGGTGGAGAGGGACTTGGATTTATTTGGGATTGCATGATCCATGCATTCTTGGAGATGTCCATAGAAAGCATTTGTGAAGGATTCGGCATTGTGGGACATGGTATCCACTAGCCCAGTGGGCTTAAAGGATGCCATCTCAGTCTTAAGAAGAGTGAAGTTTGCTTTTGAGAAGTTTTTCACTGTTGTCTTTTGTGCTGGGGGTGGAGGTGGGATATGTATATCCATGGTGATTAGTTTGTGGTCAGATCTCACTAGTGAGGGATATACCTCCGGTGTGGAGCATTTTGTCCCCATGTTTGTGATGATCAGGTCTAGTATATTATCTCCCCTATTGGGAGAGGTGACTAGTTGTTCCAGTGCATTTGAATTAATGAATTCCAGGAACCTTTGGGCTAGGGTGTTAGGGCTAGAATAATGTACCCAATCTATGTTTGGGTAGTTGAAGTCTCCCAGTATGATGGTATTTTGTGATACATTCATATCCTCCATTGTCTTCAGGAAGGCTGAGTGGGGTTCCTGAGATTGGGAGGGTGGTCTGTAACATGCTACCAGTTGTATAGCAGTTTTGCCTATGGTTAGTTGCACCTGTATGGTCTCCAATGCTTCATGTGTTGCTACTAACCTGGAGGTGTGGGTGTCCTTGATGAATATGGACACTCCCTTTGTGGTTCAGCCCGGGTTTTGGGGCCAAAAAGCATGATACGAGGTATAGCCTGGTAGTGCTGGGGTGCTCTCAGGAGCCTTGAACCAGGTTTCAGTAACTGCACAGACGTCTATGTTCTCCATACTGAGGAGTGCATCGAGAGCCTGCATCTTGAGATTTAGACTTCTGGCGTTGAGCAGCATTACCCTTAGTTTTTTTCCATTTTTGTTTTCTAAGGAGGTGGGTTTGTCTTTTGAGCCTTGCCTAACAAAGGCACTATGGGGGTGGCAAGAGCCTTAGCCAATATCCGGAAGCCCAGTGGTGACAGGTGCAAGCCGTCCCTTGCAAAGCAGCGTGGCTTGTCCAACATGTCATCCCAGGCAGACAGACATTGGATCCCCTTAGAATGACACCAGTACTTGAGACAATTATTAAAGCTGATCATCTTGTCTTTGTATTGTGGCATCATTCTTGGTGAGGGCAAGATGCTGCTCAGGATCAGAGTCATACCAGCCTGGGCTACATAATCAGAGAGCTCCTCTATGTCTCTTTTCATGTAGTCCAGGGAGGTATGTCTCAGGTCATTCACGCCAGCATGGACAATGACGGAGTCATAGTTGTACTTGCTTTGGAGTGACCTGAGTGCGTGTGTTATGTGGTGGATCCTAGCTCCCAATAGGCAGCTCACAGTCACCCTCTCCTTGTTTAGCCTGGTAAGCGGGACATCAGTGTGTCTGACTATAGAGTCACCTATTACTAGTGTATCAGGCATGGTGTTTGGCCTTAAGGGCTGTGATTGACTGACACACTGATTTATTGATGTATGTGTTGCATGTGTTTTGTTTTGAGGTGGTGGGTTTTTGGATGTCTGCTTTGGGAGCCTCTGTTGTTTTGGTAAGTTTTTTATTAGAGCCTCCGAGTATGTCTTTGTGTTTTTATGTGTTTGGTTTGCAGTTGTGGTAGGTCTATGTGGGACTGGGTTTGTTGTGTGTGTGGTTACCATCTCCTCCTGTCTGGTCGTGCCAGCCCTGAGTTGAGAGAGTTCAGCCTCCAGTTTGGCTATATAGTTGCATCTCTCACATGTATTTTTGTTTGTCGGGAGGAGGAGAGGGTTGTCTGTGTACCTGAGACAATTGTAGCATTGTCTCAAGATACCCAGATTTACCAGCTGAACTGGAGTGGACACCAGAAATCTACCACTCGACATGCTAGAACAGTATAAGGGAGTGCTGTGCCTTTAAGGGAAGTGGATATTCACAGGGGTGGTAGGTGGATGTAGTGCTTACTTAGTACGAAAGTGCTTACTTAGTAGAGAAGTTTTGAGAAAAAGTGCTAGGCTTATAATATAGCGAGTAGTCTGATTATACTAAGAGTAGAGCTTCCTTAAGGGAAAATTTGAAGAGCAGACTTAGCGGAGCCAGAAGAAGTTTAACCTTTTAACTGTTGCGGATTTTAAATGCCTGTAAACTGGTCTAAACTAGAGTAAGGAGGAAAACAAGGATTATTTTTTTTTTTTTTTGTTTTTAGATAGAAACACAGTTAGTGGGCAGCCTCAACAGTTAAATTAAAAAAAAAAAACAACAAACAAACTTTCATCAAAATTCGACTAAAATGTAACTTTAGCTAGAGAAGCTATTCCAAGTAAAAAACAGCAAAGATACTATGTTCTCTGTAGGTAGGACCACTCTGCAGGACCACAAGGAGCTTGTCTGATAGTATAGCCAAAAAAACACCCAGAGGCGGATTTTAAACAGGAACTTCAAAGAGCTAGAAATGGTCCAAAAACAACCAATTACTACAGCTCTTGTGCTGAGGTCACTTCCTACAGGGACAGGTAGGCTGCTCAAGGCTCCCCACTCCCACTGGTGAGCAAAGAAACTTCCTTCTATCCAAGTAAGGTAATGGACAACACAGGAACTACACCACAGCCCAGAATACAGCAATGCCTGTAAACTGGTCTAAACTAGTCGAGGAGAGGCGGGAAAACAAGGATTATTATATTTTTTTTTTGTTTTTATATAGAAACACACAGAAAATGCAGAGACAGTAATAAATCAGTTACACAGGCTAGTACACTTTAGTGGGCAGCCTCAGCAGTTAAATTAAACAAACAAACTTTCGATCAAATTCGACTAAAATGTAACTTTAAGCGCAAATATTAAAATAATGCAGCAAACAGCTAAAAAAACAGTTTAACCTTGTTTAGGGTAAGCTAGAGAAGCTATTCCAAGTAAAAAAACAGCAAATATACTTAAATCCAGAAAGTAGTCGCTTTTCTGAGTTCTCTGTAGCTAGGACCACTCTGCAGGACCACGAGGAGCTTGTCTGAGTAGTATAGCCAGAAAAAATGCCCAGAGGTGGATTTTAAACAGGGAACTTCAAAAGAGCTAGAAATGGTCCAAAACAACCAATTACTACAGCTCTTGTGCTGAGGTCACTTCCTACAGGGACAGGTAGGCTGCTCAAGGCTCCCCACTCCCACTGGTGAGCAAAGAAACTTCCTTCTATCCAAGTAAGGTAATGGACAACACAGGAACTACACCACAGCCCAGAATACAGCAATGCCTGTAAACTGGTCTAAACTAGTCGAGGAGAGGCGGGAAAACAAGGATTATTTTTTTGTTTTTTTGTTTTTATATAGAAACACACAGAAAATGCAGAGACAGTAATAAATCAGTTACACAGGCTAGTACACTTTAGTGGGCAGCCTCAGCAGTTAAATTAAACAAACAAACTTTCAATCAAATTCGACTAAAATGTAACTTTAAGTGCAGATATTAAAATAATGCAGCAAACAGCTAAAAAACAGTTTAAGCTTGTTTAGGGTAAGTTAGAGAAGCTATTCCAAGTAAAAAAAACAGCAAATATACTTAAATCCAGAAAGTAGTCGCTTTTCTGAGTTCTCTGTAGCTAGGACCACTCTGCAGGACCACGAGGAGCTTGTCTGAGTAGTATAGCCAAAAAAAAATGCCCAGAGGCGGATTTTAAACAGGGAACTTCAAAAGAGCTAGAAATGGTCCAAAACAACCAATTACTACAGCTCTTGTGCTGAGGTCACTTCCTACAGGGACAGGTAGGCTGCTCAAGGCTCCCCACTCCCACTGGTGAGCAAAGAAACTTCCTTCTATCCAAGTAAGGTAATGGACAACACAGGAACTACACCACAGCCCAGAATACAGCAATGCCTGTAAACTGGTCTAAACTAGTCGAGGAGAGGCGGGAAAACAAGGATTTTTTTTTGTTTTTTGTTTTTAGATAGAAACACACAGAAAATGCAGAGACAGTAATAAATCAGTTACACAGGCTAGCACACTTTAGTGGGCAGCCTCAACAGTTAAGTTAAACAAACAAGCAAACAAACTTTCGATCAAATTCGACTAAAATGTAACTTTAAGTGCAGATATTAAAATAATGCAGCAAACAACTAAAAAAACAGTTTAAGCTTGTTTATGGTAAGGTAGAGAAGCTATTCCAAGTAAAAAAAACAGCAAAGATACTTAAATCCAGAAAGTAGTCACTTTTCTGAGTTCTCTGTAGCTAGGACCACTCTGCAGGACCACGAGGAGCTTGTCTGAGTAGTATAGCCAGAAAAAAATGCTTACATTACATTACATATTGTACAGTGACACATGCAACTAAATGGGATATAATAGTCATATGTGCAGTAGTGACTTACCAGGCAACTCCAGGCTCATTGGTTGGGAGACACCCACCTCGACCATGGCTGCTAGTGTTTGTGGATGCTGTTCTTAGGGTGTCCCCAGGCTGGCCAGTAGCTCCTCGGTGGGTGTGAGTGGGGGCTGGGTTGGTGGCCCACCACCTGTTCCACCTTGTTCCCTGGCGATTGCATTGGCACTCTGTTTTGCATGTCGTATAAGGTCCGTGCAGTGTCTGCGCACGTGCTGGTAGGTGCGGTTATGGCCACCCACATCATTAACCCTCCCTCAAAGGTCCTGCCACAGGTTGTCATGCTGCTGGGCAAGCTGTGGCACATGGCTGAACAACACCTCATAGTTCTCATGGAGGTATGGGATGAGGGCATCATCCTTCAGGTGGCTATACCCTGGCAGACAAGAACAAGGCATTATCTGGAAGACATAATGATGGAGACAGGTCACAGTATCACAGAGATGTACAGAGATACAGCTGCACATACATTTGTATTAAATCTAGTACATCTGAACAGTTATCTTTGCAAATTGTCATGACACTGACATGACTGACATGTTTGTGTCACACACATGTAACACCCGTTATGCATTGGATATCATCACCATATATGTGTGTCACCTCATTACATTGTTCATACTCCATGTGAATGCTGTCTTGATGTGGGCATGGCTGTTTGCCTGTCTGGTGTTCTTACCTATCAGCACATGCCTGGATGTGTCCACAGTAATGCTGTTGACCTTGGTGCTGTGTATATGTCACATATCAACACATACACTGCCTTAATGGACATGAGCAGTGACAATGCGCACATATGCACAGAAACCTTTACATGCATGTGTTTTGCCATATACATCTACACGGCACTGTACAGCAGCTCAACATCCTGCCACATATCGCCTGTGTTGCACATGTGATAGACATGGGACAATGGCTAGCCGGACGTCATTCACAGGGATGGTTATCAACTATAGCATGTACGAGCAAGGTTTTCTAGCTGTATCCGACAGCCATTTTGCCACCGCGAGGTGTATCAGTGCCACATTACTGATCCAGACAATTAATAATACATCTACCATGCGGTCATCGCACCATGTATGACAGAGATGACATGTGCAGCTTTGATGGACAGGGTTGCATGGTATGGCAGGAGTATGTAACATGTATGGCACAGGGATCTGCCCAGCATGTGGCGATCCTTGTAGTAGGACGGTGGCTGTCCATGACGTATGTCTTTCAGATCAGGATATGTATGTGTAGCATGTCCAACATCAGAGTGTAACACATGGCTTTATGCAAGGTATCCAGCATGCTGTATAGTGGAGGTGAGGATTGTGAAGGCTGGTATCGCCCATCCACGCATGGCCAATACCCCTTAAAGGTGATATGTGATCCGATATTGGTCACCTGAGTGCTAAGTATGCCTGTCCAATGATCTCCATACTCATGGATGGCACCCTGTCATGACATGGGTGCCTCGTATGACTACCTAATAGGCCTGGAGACGTCATCAACTCAGGGAGGTGAACTGCACAGCACCATCCCTTACACAGTGTCCATAATTTTGACCGCTGCCTAGGTGGTAGTTAATGGGTACAGGGTTATTCACCTTGTGGTGACAATGCTATTATCAGCTGTCAGATTGTGCACATATGTCACACACCTCACCCACAAAGCCCATTCTGTATGTTGTCCACAACACTGAGACAGCTATTGCTCCTAGGTCAAGGACATTCACATCCTTACATACACAGATGCCTCCCACTTGTCTGTGTGGTATGGGCTACAATGAGGGGGGAGTACACAACATTAACCCTGTTTTACTGTAGCTGCCACTTCTGTGATATGCACATGCCACTCAGACACCTTTTGTAGTGTTGCTTCTGTCAACAGGACACTGTTAGAACACTCCTGTGACATACAAAGGTACATCTAGTATACTCAGTGTAGCTGGAACACGATATGGGTGATGAGGTCCTATGACCTGTCACAGGTATGCTATGCAGTGTGAAATCATCCGTACTGTCATCTACTTCTGTACTGCTAACATCTACGTTGATAAAACTTCATAGACTTGCAGACCATACTCAGCAGGGTAATAGTGCAGTGCCTCCAATTATGACTGTCGTCTCCACTTGTGGGTTGCAGTGGGTTGATATTATCCAACACCCTATCTGTATTGCATATTCATGCTCAGCACTTGTTCAGAACATGTGAGCACTTCATGAGCTACTAATTACTATAGCACACATTCCAACTAATTTCTTACAAGTACACTGTCTGTACTTACATTTCCAGCTTGCTTACAGTACAACAGCTGCTGTACACATGTAACTCACATATCTTGTGAGACATGGTTGAATATACAGGCATGTCCAAGTGTCACGTACCAGTGCTATTGCCTGTCTATATGATGAATATGACAAACATGTGGCAATAGAGCAATTGTCTCATGTACACAGTCAATGCTCACCTCCCAACATACGACACTACAGCCTGTGGGAGATGTACATATGTAGCCATGCTGGGGGTAATGCTCTCACCATCCCAGACTGAACCTGACATTCATGTGGGGACATTTAACATTTGCAACACATCCCACTCATCACATAATCTCACTAGATCTCCACCACCACAGGCCACACATAGTATGAGTACAACATTTGAAGAACCTCTCCATACTCTGTGTAGGCACCAGAGGCAGCCCCCATTACCAAACACAGCAACAATTACTTATAGCCCACAGACTCATGTGTGCCCATCAACTACAGCCAATAGGGTGTTATAACATACCCAACACACCGGTCATAGGTGACTCTGTAGGCGGTCACACTGATACACCAGGGATCACTGCAGTGGCTGTACTTTACAGAGGTGCAGATAACACATGGCTCTGCTGTTCACAGACAGGCACTACCCTAGAGAGGTGCCACCAGTGTAAACACTGTAGCTGGGCTTACACATAGACTTGCGAGACAGCATAGTACCTCACTATGAACCTGTGAAGCTATTACATGTCCTTTGTGCATGGTTAACTGAGTAGCTCTTCCATTTCGATTAGCTATCATGCTGTTACAGTGTCCCATGACTACAAGCCATATGTATCCTGTTATTGTGTATTGTACATGCCAATAGACAATACCTTTTGTTTGCATGATATAACAGTTGTGCTGTGCAGAATATCTGACATATCTACCTACAATACTGTACATTACACATATTTTACACATTATCCCATAATGCAAAGCATACTTGCACAGCAGGACCACCTTAGGCATGTTATTGTCGTTAGATGCCCATACACATGCCTATTGTGACAGTATATCAACATATACTATCCCCTGCTATGGCACGTACTTGTTGGACATACCCTACCACTGACGGCGGGTGGTGTGGAATTCTGTTTAAAGCCCTCATGTAACATCCCTTGTGGTGTATGTGATGTTTACCTTGTGGCCCACAGCAGGACACACAATTTCTACAAGCATTACTATGCTCAACAAGACATCACTACATAATACCTTTTCCCACTTTATGCATTGCGTACACTTTTAATTAATACAAAACAGGCTCTACATACACTAACATACTGAGTGTTCTACATACCTTGTTAGCATTCGGAATCTTCATAAATATCTCTCTTACACCTTTACTGTTTAAACGGTTCTGTGGTATGAGCATACGGTTTGAATGTATGGCAAGTCATCCTTATACATGTTGATACCTGTAACATGTGGTTTCCTGCCACCAATTGGTGTTCCTGAGTAAATTATTACATGCACATCAGCTGTGCAGCTACTCCATTCGCCAATTACCCGGCAACAGTGGGGTATAATTTAATTCTCCACTTGGCCATTGCCCTTTTGCCCTACCTTCGGGGAGACGGCCTGCATGTGTTTTGTTGTGAGGAATTGCAACTGCTATTTCTAGAGATACGAATATTTTGAATTCATGTCCCCCGTGGATTGTGTGTGATGGCTAGAGTATGTGGTTCTACATGTGAGTGTACCTGTCATCTCAACCGTCTGATAAGGGACTATTGCAAACAAAACCTGTAACATCGCCGTCTATTCCATTATACAACAGCTACGATTTCACATGGTGCCTGTACAAATGTGTCTCTCACAAGGTATGTTAACGCTTCTGCAGATGTAATTGAGTGAGTGGATGTTTGTGATGTTATTACAGTCTGTATTGCAATTATTTCAGGTGTGGGGGAGATGTAGGTGGGTGTACATAGCATATACAGGTTTGTGGGGACTGCATTTCTACATATTCCATATATGTGTGTGGGCTCCTTCCCTAATTGAAGACCTATCACTTAGTAGACTGAACTATGGTTGTTACGGGCTTATACATTGAGCCATTGGTAATTGGTTTCTATATAGTATGCAGGTGAGGTTGATACTTCCATACCTCCAGAAATACAGCGATATGTAAAGGAATGTTACTAAATGACAGCTGTCTTGTGTATTTACACTCATTGCAGTTGTGTTGGTGACTGAATCTCTTTGTCATTGGTTGCCACCTTTTCAAATGGCCATAGTGGGACATTTGCAGGACACACATCGGTGTTTACAGGCCGACACATACCCACGGTCAGTACACAGGATAGAACATACTTTTATCCTGAATACATACTTATTCTTGTAGCACTTTAACTACTTATCATGTTTCATGTAAGATTTACA
The DNA here is from genome assembly GCF_019279795.1 of Protopterus annectens. Classification (NCBI taxonomy): domain Eukaryota; kingdom Metazoa; phylum Chordata; order Ceratodontiformes; family Protopteridae; genus Protopterus; species Protopterus annectens. The sequence continues at coordinate 346,763,444 of NC_056741.1, read as the reverse complement.
TTTTGTAGATACTGGCATAACTATTTAATGCAACCATTACATAATATATGGGACATAATTATGCCCTACAATCTCGGACATTTGCCCTTTTTAATATTTTTTGTCAGGACACAACTGCCCAGGGAGGGGCTGTCCCTCTTAAAGTGGGACAGGTGGTAACCGTATGCCTACGGCCAGCTATGACCACACCTAATGTACTGATCTACCTCCGAGTTAGCACTAACAGACACGCGATGCAAACACACACACACACACACACACACACACACACACACACACACACACACACACACACACATTACAGTCCCATGGAAATGCCCATGGCACCCTCAACACACACATACATAGACTACAGCAATCACAAACACAGTTGAACACAGTACCTACGTGGACCGCAACACCGGCAGCGTTAACTAAATGTCCCTTAATATCGTGATAATATTACACATGATTCCAGTGTTCCGGTACTGTGTTCTTTCGATCTTTAAGCCTCATGATTACATGTGTCGGTATGTGACACATTCCATAGTTGGCAGTATCCTATTTATTTCTACCTCCATGGTTGTGTACATGTCGTTGCCCTATCTATATATTTGCAGATATAGGTGAATCTGTATATATCAACATATATCTCTCTATCACCCTTTCTATCTCTATTTTATATGTGTGTATATATATATATATATATATATATATATATATATATATATATATATATATATATATATGAGAGAGAAAGAGTGAGAGGGAGACTATACCTTTCATTGTGTACATGTCGGTGTATACTGTTTCCTGGACTCCGCACGTTTGTGTTTGAACCTGTCACATTACACACCTGCCATTGGTACATCTTGGGTAGCTTAGTGTTAGGTGATTGTGTACATGAATGCGTGTTCTACTCCTGGCAGTGGTCGTTTTACCCTTCAGAGCAGGCACTACTAGTACAGGGGTGAATAATGCTAGTTTCACCTGTTCTGGACATCATTGACCATGATCTGTGCGATATTCAGCCCTTTTTCGCGCATATCCGTATAGTCATGTTTAAACGACGCTTACCAGCACTGGGCAACGCATATTCCCACTAACATGTGCTAAACCTGATCTGATGAACTGCATCCACCATCCATTATTCGTGCCTTCGGGATTACGTAACATCCCTTGCAGGACGTGGTACCGGAAACATGCACGACAGTCAGTGCATTTACCACTTGGGCATCTGGGATTTGTACACGTGTTATGGCATTTTGTATGTGGACTGTACTACGGTTGTTACTCCATACTGCAATCAAATGGGTAACTCAGTTAGTTTACATATGGATGAGACCTATTAATGGTATGTCCAAGTGATGTTTAATGGATGTGCTCCAGCATTGGGAATGTATGTCACAGTGAGCCACACACTATAATGTGCTACACCTTCACACAACCATAGGTGGAGCATGCTGGGGTGACAGATACCTGTCATGGGTACACCCCATGCTTTGCCACTACATCCATGATTACATTGTATGGAGCCCCTGATTAACACACCGGGGAATCCATGCAGAGTGTGTGGGGAACAGTGATTGCACACATGGATCCCGCAATTGACTCTGCTCCACTGAGGGTCAGTTGGTTACTCGATGTGGTGGCGACAGCAGACACTGTTTGCCTCAATTGATGAATGGCCTCTGACAATCGGGAGTGTACCTACCGATGTACCTAGGAACCTATACATACAGTACCAACATATGCTGATAGGTGCGTGTACTGTTCAGGTGTTGACATTCCTTGTTCCAATAGCTGTTGTGTGTGCAATGGTTGAGGGCTGCCTATGTAGGATTCACACAGTAGGCCACCTATACATTACAATTTACAGGTGGTTGTGTGTGTGTGCCATCCATTTTACTGTGTGTGCAGGTGAAGAGGTGTGTCAGTCCGTAGGGGCCTACACTGTCAGAGTATGTGCTATACGTTCCCTCTTTGCCAAGGCGTAGGCATATTGGGCACGCCTCCGTCTACCTACTGGGACTGGCAAAGGGTGTTTGTGGTCTGAATCCCTCTGTGCCTGTGATGGCCTTGGCAATTGCGGTGGGCTGTGAGGGCCTTCACCATTATGTCCCTGCTGCAGCTGTTTCCGCAGGATCATATTATGTAGCATGGCACATACTATGAAGATGTGGGCACATGTGCCTGGAGAGTACTGCAAGACTCCACCAGATATGTCCAATCAACAGAACCATGATTTCAGCATCCCGGACACATGCTCTATGATGATTCTGGTTTGTGCGTGTGCCTCATTATGGCGTTCTTGCATGGGTGTGTGTGCATTTCTGATAGGAGTCATCATCCACGGCTCCAGTGTATAGCCAGCATCCCCCACAAGGTGGCCATGTGGGATGTTCCCCCTGAAAAATACCTGATACAGCTGTGAGGCATGCCAGATGTGGGAGTCATGGTAGCTTCCAGGGCTGCCAGCACGCACATCCATGATAATGCCCTGGGCATTACACATGACCTGGCAGTTGATGGAGTGGTATCCCTTGCGGTTTATGTAGTGCCTACCATGCTCACCGGTTGGTGACTTGATATGTATGTGTGTGCAGTCTATCGCATCCAGTACCTCCGGGTAGTGTGCCACATGGTGGATGAGACGCATATTGCTGGCCAACTCCTGCTGAGTTCGATGGAAGTATATATGCTCATTGGCATGTGGTAAGATGGCATCCTGGAACTGGTGTAGTACCCTGGATGCTGATGTCTGTGAGATCCCGATTATATCTCCAGTTGGCCTTTGAAAGGTACCTGTGGCTAGTATTCACAAGCTTACACATACCTTCGTGTCCACTGGGATGGGTTCCCCTCTGTTTCTGGATCTCAGACGTGGCCGGCACAGCTCAACTATTTGCTGTAAGATGTCCCTGTCCACCCTGTAATGCTCTACTATCTCCAGATCATGTAGCCCCTGGTAGGTTACCCTTGGTGTGAACACTCTTCTCCTCCTCCGGGGCCTGCAGTGGTTGTCAGCATCATCCTCCACAACACCTTCAGTCATTAACACATGGTGATGAATCGCAGCTATGGCAGCTCCCAACATGTACATTGTAAAAGTTCCCCGTCTGTTTACACCTATGGTGCAGTGTTTGGGAATACATAGGTGTGTGTGAGGTGCTTTCACACTTTATACTATTGTGCTGTGAACACTGATGATGTCATAGGGTGTGTATGTACGATTGTAGCTACAGGGTATCTTATGTGTTTTACAACAGGTACTACTATTGTGGTGCCTTTGGTGTTGAATTACATTTGGCTGCCGTGGATTACCTCTTGCCCTTCCCTTTACATTTCTTAACGTTTCACCTCCCATTTTCTGGCATGCATCCAGCAGCCTGCTTTCATTTGTACTTTCCTAAATCTGGCTTATCTTGTGTAATGTGTTCTATGGCTGGTCTACTGCAGGTTTGCTTTGCTCTGCTATGACAGTTTTCTTTTATTTGCAATCTGACACCTCCCCTATCCTGTTTTGCAGGTTTCTGCGAGCAGACTTGTCAGCTGCCGTCGATTGCCCGCTGTGAGTTAATAGGTGTTAATTGCTCAGTTGTACTCCAATTACCCTACTGCGTTATTTCCTTATTTTCTTCCCCTGACCTTCCTGTTTGAGCTATGGTGCGTGGCGCGTGCGTCCGCTTACCGGGTTTTGGGCACGTTTTCATCCCCGTACACATGCACTTTCGGGCACCATATGTGCTCTCAGCTAAACGATGCTATACCTACCTCTCCACCCCTTTCCTGCGGCTTTGCTTAGCAATGGCCAGACCGGATTTGCATTGCTCCAATGTGCTTACAGCTATGGTGGCACACCCCACTGCTGATGTCATGTATACCTCTAAACCACTTCTCGGTGTTGTAGCGCTGCACCATATGGTACATCCTTAGTCCGGCGGGACGTTTGCGATTCACTGATACTTGCCTCATTTGCATGGCATTGACTACTAATTCCTAGTTACCGCACTGAACACTGTCACAGACCCTTAGCAACCCTTGCACCTTGGTTGTGGTGTACCATGCATACCATTGAGTATTATGGTGAAATCATGATTTGTATTACATTGCGATTTTATGACATTTGTATATATTTTCTTTGTGTTCCCGTTTGCGCACACATGCCCTGCGGTTGTATTTTGCGTTACTGTGGACATGACATTAAATGTTTTTTAGGTGTTGTGCATCTTTTCTTATGCCATTGACTGTATATTTAGCCATTGGCATATGTTAACTTTGTAATACATGAGTCTGGTCTGCTTTCATAGCTCCGATGTTCTGTTTGGAAAAATGTAAACCGTGTTTTTTGGTTTACATTTCTTTGGGCTTATGCTACGCCTGCACCACTTCATGAATCGCTATGTACCTTCATTTGCATGGTGCGGTACTGCGCATGGGGTGATTAGCATACCTAAGCTGAGGGCTGCGCAGATCTGGCATACACTAGTAGTGCATGTGGAATTGGATCATACCTGAATCGCTCGGCGGCCATATTTGGCATTATACCACCTACGCTACGCCTGCGCCTGGTGCAAGCTTCATGAATCCCGGGGAAAGCAGGGATCAGAAAACGCATTTAAAGAGTGACCAAATGAATGATTGTTAAAACCACTAAAGTCTTCTTTGGCTTTTCCTGGCTAGGGGTCACCACAGTGGATCACCTGTCTGCTCATGATTGGCAGTAGAGTTTTATGGTGTTGAATTGCCAGCCCAGTGCCCAACCTTCCATGGAAGGCACACACACACACATACACACACACACACACACACACACACACACACACACACACACACACACACACACACACACACCCACACAGTCAAATTAGAGTATCTAATCCACCTACAGCATGTCTTTTGGATGTGGGAGGAAACTGGAGCACCTGGAGGAAACCGACGCGGCCACAGACTCCACACAGAAGGCACCTCAGCCGAGGATCGAACCAGAGAACCTCTTGCTGTGAGGTGGGAACACTAACCGCTGCACCACCGCAGCCGCACTTCTAAATCCACTAAAGTCTATGTAATACATATCAGCAAATACATAGAACAGTGCAGTATAAGAACAGCTGGAGTTGCACAGTAGCACAACACTGAGCACTTGAGGTGTAGTACTTGCAGACTTTAGTGTGCATAAACTCTCTGTAGTTAATAATACAGTACAGGGTGTAATGTCCCCACACTGGACCTGTAATCAAGGAGCCTGAATTCTCACCACTGACATTGGGAGAGAGGGATGTTCACTTGCAATACAAATGGATACACTCAGCATTTCCAGATGTAGACCTCTGTGTCAAGTACAAATTCCCTAAAGAACACCCAGAGAACATACTCAAGCTGGATGATGGTTCCTCTCTATATCTGTCCAGACCCCCAATAAGACTCCCCACTGGCACAGCTTAGAGTTGAGTCCTTAGCTGGGGTTAAAAACTAAGCCCTCCTACAATCTCTCTCTGAAACCACACACACTCTTTGAGATTTGATTTGTACACACACACACACACACACACACACACACACACACACACACACACACACACAAAAAAACACAACACACACCTGGGAAAGGCTTGCACAAATTCACCTTCTGTGCCCCCTTCTGCCCAGACTATAAGGCAGTTATCACTGCCACCAAAACCCCAAACAGCTACTGTAAGGCTCTAACAATGGTACCCAGTTATACTGAGTAAAATTAATATTAAGACAAATGGGAATATTGACCAAACAACAAGGCTTTCTGGAGTGGCCATAGTTATCACCAAATAAATATATGCAAATACTCTCAAAGCTTAAATAGTTTCTAAAAATGGACCAGCCACAATGAAAGGTTTAAATATATTTAATAATAAATAATAAAAGAACAAGAACATTATTAATATCTATTTACAGTAGACATCTGAGTTTCCGACTCAGGAATATTGAAAATAATACAGCTGGAAAGAGTCACACAGTTATAGAAAAACAATGCTTATAATCTCACATCTGGTCATCTGACTCATTTTCACATACTATCACCAAAACTAGAAGCTGACAGGACTTTAGCACCTAAGTGTTACCATACACACAGATAGTGCTTTGTTCATATCTCCTGGATAAAACTAGTTCACTCTTCCTACAGGAGCTACCAACTATTCTCTAGCATAGACATTGTGTCTCTGGCTCCATTCAAAACTGTGGGATAACATCTTTATTGCTTAACCCATAAAGAAAGGTGAAATAACATACCTAACACACTAGTAATAGGTGACTCTATAGTAAGGCACACTGACGTCCCACTCACTAGGCTGGACAAGCAGAAGCTTACTGTTATCTGCCTGTCGGGAGCCAAAATCTGCCACATAACACAAACACTCAGGTCACTCCAAAACAAGTACAAATATGACTCTGTCATTGTTCATGTTGGTGTGAATGACCTAAGATGTACTTCCCTGGACTACATGAAAAGAGACATGGAAGAGCTCTTTGATCATGTAGCCCAGGCTTGTATGACCCTGACCCTGAGTAGCATCCTGCCCTCACCAAGAATGATACCTCAGTATAAAAAAAATGATCAATTTCAACAATCAGCTATGCTTCTGGTGTAATTCAAAGAGAATCCAATGTCTGAGCCTGGGACAACATGCTCGACAAGCCACGTTGCTTCACAAGAGACGGCTTGCACTTGTCACCCCTAGGCTTTCAAATACTTGCCAAGACTCTTGCTGTCCACGTAGTGCCTTTTTAGGCCAGACACAAAAGTCAAACCCACCTCCATAAACACCACAATTAACAAAAAACTGAGAGTTATGCTACTCAATGCCAGAAGTTTAAATCTCAAAATGCACTTGCTCGAAGCACTCCTCAGTATGGAGAACGTCGACATCTGTGCAGTAACTGAAACCTGGTTCAAGGCTCCAGAACCCCAGCACTACCAGGCTATAACTCATACCACACGTTTCGGCCACAGAACACAGACCGAAACACAAAAGGAGGGGTTGTATCCATATTCATCAAGGATACCTACACCTCCAGGTTAGTGGTGCAGCATGATACCTCTGAGATCATCCATGTGCAACTAACATTGGGCAAATCTGCAATGCAAATTGTGGCCTGCTACAGATCAAATCACAAAAATAGCCAGCAGAAAAGGTGGAATTCAAAAGATTTAATATAGAAATCACATAACTAGGTAGAGGGTGGTAAGCCCAACTACCTGACTCAAACCGGTTTCGGCTGTAATAGCCTTCTTCAGTGAGTTAACATGAACCAATAGTAACCATTTATATATATATATATATATATATATATATATATATATATATATATATATATATTTAGTAACACAAAGACAGTTCATTGGTGCATTAAAATTGGTCATTAAGCCAACTTGGTGCTAATTTATATTTGTGTTTACGATGATACGCAGCATTGTGGTTTTTTGGTAAAGGAAGTTTGTTTATTCCTATGTGACCACAGGGGCTCGCTATTGTATCATTGATATTTGTGTGTTGGTATCCCCTACTTTTGGTTCCTTTGGACATCATATGAGTAGGGGTTGATATTTCATGTCATTTCAATATCCACCTATATGGTGGTATTGGTTGCGATTTAATTTTGCACCTATTGGGATATGCAGCATTGTGATTTCCTTGTTTTACTCAGGTTATATCACAAGGGCTGGCCATTGTATCTTCATTGGCTTACATTGATTAGGCTCTTTATTTTTGGGTCTACTTTTGTATGTAATATTCACCAATACGAACTATTTACTTTTTTTTTACTTTATCTAAAGTTGGAAATAACATAAATATATTGAACCCATTTTCATGTCTTAGCTCTTTTATATATATATATATATATATATATATATATATATATATATATATATATATATATACTTATCTGTCTAAAAGGTTGGTTTTGGATAGGGTATTTTGAGTCTTATTCTTGTTGTCTGCAAAATTGATCAATTCATTAATATTATTCATTTGATGATTTTTTACACTTTTTCTTGCAACATGGCTTTGACTCCACTTGTGAAAGGCTTATCCTCTGACATGAATGATTTGGCCATTTGTGGCTATGTTTATCTGATGCGCACAATCATTCTTCGAGGGTGAAACAAGACCCGGATAAACAATGTGAATCCATGTTTTTTAAGTTGGGTAAACGTATGAAGGGTCTTCAGACCAATGTTTGGCATTTACGCCTGTTTAAGGCTTTCCAGTTCAAAAAGATTACACCACGGGGTTTGAGGGAGAAGGTACAGCCTTTGGTACATAATATTGATGAACAATTAACAGATGAGTGGACACAGATTCAACAATCAGCATCCTTAGACTTTGTGGATGCACTAGCTGGCTTTTATGAACGGGCTGTCAAACAAGGGATTCAGGAGGTAGAAACACTTTGTATGGAGGTTAACAAATTTGAATCTAGTGGGTCTTTCACCTCTCAGGTGAATCAGTTAACAACAGAATTACTTAAGCTAGAACAGATTTTAAAGGATAAAAAATTGAAAAACTTCCAAAGGGATATAGGGGACTATGAAAGAGGCAAGCCATTTGATATGCCTAGGAATGTCACTTTTAGGCTTCCGAGCAACAAGCCTTTAGCCCCCAAGAGAAAAAGACCTAAATCCATTTTGAAATGCAGCTCAGAGTCATTGAGTTACATCTCTAGGGATGAGATGTCCTCCAATACTGAAGGGGAGGGCAACCACACAGATGCCTCACCTGATTCCAAAAGAAGGAGTTTGTCACACCCTTTGGGTTCAGGTACAGATGAGGGGGGAGAAAGCATAAAAACGCCAAACCTGTGGAGGGTTTGGAAGGTCTGTTACAACAGATGATAGAACACTAACAAATTGTGTGACTGTACATAATATCTCATCTGTACACCTTTCTGATTTACAAATTAAAGTTCTTAATAAAGGGCTTAATTTTGTTCCCGGCTTTTTTGTTCCAGAATACACTTTAGCACAGGAAGTGGTCAATTTCTGCCGTTTACTCAATTTAAAATTGTTTTTTGAAAATGACACTATTCAGGAAGTTCCAGTTTAGATTCAAAAGATCTACTTTTACTCCACCTATGTCACATTTAGTATCCACTTTTCAGGCTAATGTCCTGAAGGATCTACATTGTGACCTCAGGGATTTTCAGGTATCCTACAACAACCTTTCCAAAGACTAGGTACAATGTATAGAGGATCTTAAGCACAATAAAGAAATTGTTATTGTACAAGCAGATAATGGTGGGGCAGTAGTGATTCAGGATTGTGTCTACTATAATGAAGAAGCAGCAAGACAACTGGGTGATAACAAGTATTATATGGCTATGCCATTGGACCCAGCTAGTCATTTCAAGACAAAAATTTATTCTTTTCTGATACAGGCTCAGGAAGAGGGCATCATTACAGAGTCAGTTAGATATCAGTTGCTAGTTTCATCTCCATGCAAACAGTATTTTTACCTTTTACCCAAAATACATAAGGATGCTAGATGTCCCCCTGGAAGACCAATAGTATCAGGGCGGGGTTCCATTACCAAACTTCTTTCTGAATATTTGACACACTATCTCAAACCACTACTACCCATGATACGGGCTAGAATTCAAGACACTACCCAATTCTTGGATATTATTTCTGACATACAATTGGAGCCCCATTGGCTATGTACCTTGGATGTAACCTCTCTCTACACGAACATTCCACACTGGGCAGGTTTGCAGCCTTTGGATTATTGGTTGTGAAGATCTGGTTTATACCAACTAGGCTTTAAAACTTTTTTAGTATGCCTGGCTGAATATGTTCTTACTAGTAACATATTCTACTTCCGGGACCAATGTTTTTGGCAGGTCATAGGTACAGCAATGGGTGCTTCTTTCACACCCATTTATGAGGGCCTTTTTATGGCTTACATTGAGGAGGTTATCATTTACGACTCTAGTCATAATTTATACATTGATGAATTAGACATTTGGAGTCGATATCTGGATGATTGTTGGGTGGTGTGGAAGTCGGATGAAACTTACTTACAGGAATTTATTGGCTATCTCAATGACAATGTATGGGGAATTGAGTTTAAATTAAATTTCCATAAATCGAGGATTGTTTTCCTCGATGTTGAGGTTAGCAGGAATCTTGATGATACCCAAGTCACTCGGGTTTTCAGGAAATTCCCCGAATATGACTCACTATTGCATGCTACAAGCTTTCACCCCCGACATATCATCCAGAATATCCCTAAATCACGATTTCTCAGAGTCAAAAGGATCTGTTCAATCCAGCAAAAATTTGAAAATACCAGGGATGATTTAATACACAGGTTTCGTGAGAGGGGTTGCCCTTCTGGTACTGTCAGCACTGCTTGTCATTGGGCTTCCAATCAAGATAGAACTGACTTGTTACAATACAAGGACAAACAGAAAGATTTATCTAATCCTCTGGTTCATCTGGTGACCACATATGGATGCAATACACGTGGGTTTATGAATATCATCACTAGACATTGGAACATTCTTATGGCTGAGGAGAAATTACACCCTTTTTTGGGTGACAGATGCTCTTTTTCATTTAGAAGAGGACGTACATTGGGATCCCTTTTTAGCTATTAGAAGAGGGTGGGACCTAGTTCTATTGTCCCCACTCAACATACACTCAGAGGTGGCCCAGTGTTGGGTTGCATACCATGTGACCACTGTACTTATTTCAACAAGGTCCAACATACGAGGGAATTTAGTAGTCATAATAGGTCAGAAGATTTCAACATCAACTTCTGGGCTAACTGTAGTACAGAGTGGGTCATCTGTTTAGTCACATGTACATGCTCCTCATTCTATGTGGGACAAACTTCCAGGCCTTTTCGTCTCAGGATTTGGGAGCACCTTAGTGACATTAGGAATAAGCATCCTAACAATGCTCTATATAAACATGTATGTAAACATAATTCCGCATCTTTTTATTTTACTGTTATTGATTGCATTGTAGGAAAATGTAGGGATAAATCAGGATGGCATGATTTACTAAACTTTAAGGAACATAAATGGATTATTAAATTAGGGGCTTTGTTCCCACCTGGGCTTAATGACCAATTTTAATGCACCAATGAACTGTCTTTGTGCTACTATATATATATATATATATATATATATATATATATATATATATATATAGTTATTATTGGCTCATTTTAACTCACTGAAGAAGGCTATTACAGCCGGAACTGGTTTGAGACAGGTAGTTGGGCTTACCACCCTCTACCTAGTTATGTCATTTCTATATTAAATCTTTTGAATTCCACCTTTTCTGCTGGCTATTTTTGTGATTTGATGTGCTGACTTTACAGCTGTGCAGTTGCCGTACATGCACCATGCTGCTTCCTGCTGCTACAGATCACCCTCCTGGACTCAGGACCACCACTCCACCTACTTGAGACACTGGAAAACATAAAGGTCCTACCGAACACCCTGATATTGGGTGATTTCAATTACCCTACCATTAACTAGGAAAACTACTCGAGTACAAACTCCCAGGCCCAGCACTACCTGGAATTCATCAACTCAAATGCCCTGGATCAGCTGGTAAACTCCCCTACCAGAGTTGAAAACATGTTGGACCTGGTCATCACCAACATGGATGACAGGTGTTCCACACCGGAGGTCAACTTGTCACTGGTTAGATCAGACCACAAACTAATCACTCTGGATGTCCACACCCCACCACCACCCCTAACTAAGGAAACCACAGTAAAAAAACTTTTCTAAAGCAAACTTTGCCTTACTTAAGACAGAGGCGGTAAGTTTCATAGCCCCCATGCTAAAGGATAATGCTGCCCAAGATGCAGAAACCTTTACAAATGCACTCTATGAGCACCTACAAGGATGCATGGATCGTGCAAAATAGCACAAAATATACTGAACCTACTGGTATTGCCAACATCCTGGCAGATAGATTCAGTGCAAACTTCATCCCCCTCTCACCCCCAAAAGGGCCCACAACAATGCAAGAAAAGTGTAGTGTCCCAGAAATCACAGATGCACAGGTGAAAACAGTCCTTTCAAAAGCCAAAAACACAGTGCCAATGGGGCCAGATGTTGACCCAGGCTGTGTCTTGCACGAACTACAGAACAAACTAACCCCCCACCTAAACACGCTGTTCAACCTCAGCCTATCCACAAGCTATTTGTCCATAGAATGGTGCACAGCAGCAGTTATTCCACTCCACAAAGGAGGGCCTACAACTGACCCTGGTAACTATCACTCCATAAGCCTGACTAGCCTGGTCTGCAAGGCTATGGAGCGCATCATCGTGGAACTCATTAACAAAGACATTGGGAACCTCCAAACACTTGACCCGACCCAGTTTGGCTTTGTTAAGGGCAGATCATGCCTGCTAAACCTGGTTGACTTCTTCAAGACAGTCACCAAGGCCATAGACGAGGGAAAGGTGGTTCACACAGCCTACCTTGACCTCGCCAAGGTTTTCAACACCATTCCCCACTCGGGTATTACAGAAAAACTCACCAGCCTGAACATAAACCCCTACATCATGAGATGGGTTGCCAACTGGCTTACCTACAGAACTCACATGGTAAGCATGGCAGGCTCCAGGTCCGACTCTAAACCAGTCACAAGTGGTGTCCCGCAAGGCTTGGTCCTGGGACCTCTACTGTTCAGCATATACTTCTCAAAAGTACAGGCAACCACAGGAGGACTATGGCTAACCAAGTTAGCTGATGACTGCAAAATGGGAGCCATAACTGACATTCTGGCTGACACGGACATCCTCTAAAAGGGCCTTACTGAGATGGACACCTGGTATCAAAGTTATGGCCTCAAGCTAAATGCCAAAAAATAAATAGTCATCCTGTTTGGTAAAAAGAAAACACCCACGAATTACCACATAGGTGGCAGCCCCCTTAATACAGAAGAAGGAATAAGAGATCTGGAGACCCAGGTAGATAGTCATCTCTCCTTCTATGTGGCCCATCTAATTACTAAAGGGTTCACATCTAGAAATAAAGAAGTTATAGTGCCTCTCTACTCGTCACTCATCAGACCCATCATAGAATACAATGACCCATTTGGGATGTACCTCACAAGACACTTCCAACAGCTGGAAAGACCACAAAAGTACCTCACCAAGAGGATTACTGGCCTCAAACATATGCCCTATGCAGCACGACTGAAAAAACTCCAGCTGTACTCAATGGCATAGCGCTTACTCAGAGATGATCTCTGCCTGACTTACAAAGCCATGTCCAACTCAGAATTGATGGACATGCTTCACCTAAAGAAATCCAAGTCACTGTGAGCCACGTATTCTAGTGAGCTAAACCTTGCCACAACAATAAATAGAACATGCTGGAGGAATATATTCCTGTCACAGGGGCTTCCCAAGCTTTGGAACACAATTCCAAACTACATTAGGCAGAATCCTTCACTAACACTCTTCAAGTGAAACCTTGACGAGTGGATGGGTAACAGAAAATACACCCCTGGGATCACTTCATTGGCTCTGCTTGACAGAGGATCAGTTAATTAATCAATCGACAGCCGAAACACTCTGGCTAGGCTTATAAATGCCCTCAGGAAGATAGACTAGTACCTACCTATGAACCTATGAACCTATAAGTAATTTAATTTCAAGAATATTTTGCAAAGTCAGGTGGATTAAGATTAATCTCTCCACTTCCAGTATATGTTGTTACAATGTATATATTTAAACAGTTCCATGTACATTTATTTACATTTATTTATTTATTTATTTATTTACATTTATTTACCTTCCAGCAGGGCACACTGTTGATACATTTTAATACAAGCAAACATCACAGATACATTTTGAGCAGAATTATCTCTACAAATTAGTTTGATATACAAATGACATATAATTATTTACAAAATTCCAGTTAGCTGTGCTGGCATATGTTACAAATCCACTGCCCAATTTCTCCTGGCATGGCTAGCAGTACCTGCTATTGTCACACAGGTTTGGTTGGCTCATGTGATAGAAAGAGTTTATGCTAGAACATTATCACATAGTCCTACTTATTTATACAAATCTGCAGCATTGTACTAAACTCTGAGCTAGATCTGCCTGAAATCTAATTCCATGGGATGCAACGACTGTTATTCATCCTTCTACTTTGCTGCCAAAACACCTTTATCATGCTTAGCAATCTTTGTACACACCTGTTTGGTTTACTTTGTCACACAGTTTCCTTGTGCATACCTTCAGTTATTTAGTTACTAGCCTGCTGTATTCATTAATAGAGCTGTCTGACAGAATTACTAAAAGGCTTTGTCCTGGATATGACTTCTTTATACGTATTTTGACATAATCTAATAGTGCTGCTGTGTCACTACTATAGCTCAAATGGCATACTGGTAAATCACTGTGGCTATGGCATGCAGGGTCCTGGGTTTGAGACTTGCAAGGGCTATTTATTTGGTTTGAGGTAGGCATAATGGTTAAGGTGTTTACCTTTCAAACAAAAGGTGAAGGGTTTGATTCTCACATGGGTAACTGCCTAGGCTTAAAATGGTCCACAAGGACAGTTAGCCTAGTACTAATCTATGAACATATAAAACAAGCCTTTGTGCTAAATGAGCCTGCAAACCTAATAAATTCATAAAATAAAAGCACATAATACATTTATATAATGCATTGCTGGAGCCATACCATAGTCTAGTAAGCCTTAACACTCCTTAAAGAGCATAGCCCTCCCCTTCTCCACTCCTAGAGAAAGTAAACATTACCTCATTGTGGGTTTATCCTTTCCAAAAGAGATTAGCTTTGATACTGAGCAAGGAATCGGGGAAACACGACTGTGTGGAAATCACCTGTAAGGGTAGATCATTTTCTTTAGATCAATTTCATTTCCTTTTTCTTGTCTAAATACCCAGGGCTGAGCCACACACACACACACACACACACACACACACACACACACACACACACACACACACACACACACACACACACACATCCATGCAGTATAAGCAGCATTGCCTTGATTTGTCTCCCTGTCATCACTTAGAAATTCACTTAGACATGCTGACCATTTCTGTATCCTAGCCTATTGATTCTTAAGTACCGAATACTTGCATGTGGTCTCCACTAGGGAATGAACTTTCAGTGAGGAAATGAACATCTCATCTCTGAGCCAGGCTGTTGATTGCTTCATTTTATCTTCATAGTGTGTCCCTTTAACAACTGGTATTAAGAGTCTGGTGTGTTGGCATTGTGTTGTTTTTTTTTTCCTCATTTCTTCACTAACATGGACATTTGTTCCTTTATATTTTTAGTAAACACAGCATGATGACAGATATATTTTCCTACTTTCTTCTACCAGCTTACAAATTTGATTAATTGCCATTACTATAACTAACTATATTAAAGTGCAGCTGTGGTTGCTGCATTGAGCCAGAAGGAAAAGTAGGCTCTCTTTCTGGATAAAATATTGAATTGCATAGTGTAGCTAATGGTCACAATGGTGGACATTGAAGATCCGCAGCCCAGATTTTTTGTAACTGTACTCAGAAAAGATTGTGCTGTTGTCTCTGGCATATATGTTAAGAAATATCAAATATCTCAGTATGGTTTTTCTTCACATAAAAAGAAATAGTAAATGATAGATGTAAATGCTAAATTTGGGGAAATGGCCATTTTTGATTCAATGTCTGACTTTGATCGCCCTAAAATCATAATCAAAACATAATCAAGGACAATGGCTCCAAATCAGACATTTTTGAAATACTGCAACTAATGAGTTAGAAAATTAATATAATTAGAGTAGTTGTATGAATATACATTTTGTGAAGAATAAGAGGTTTTTAAATGAAATATATGATGCTATACTATGACTACAGACCTCAGCCTCATTGTTACAATATCATACTTTCAAAAGAGACAGAGCAACATTTTTGAAGGAAACCCAGGGACTTTATTCAATGAACAAATCACCTCAACCATGTATA